>NW_021289605.1:0-2512 GCF_002162155.2 Triticum dicoccoides
GCTTCTTTGGAATTGGAATATTGACTTTCGCCAAACAACCCCATGTTCGCAGATAAGAGAGTTTTAATCTTTTCTTCTCCCATTCATCAAATGGAGTTATCTCTTTGTTCTTTGTGGGGACTCGATTTAGGACATGACATGCTGTCAATATCGCCTCCCCCCCACCATGCCTTGGAGAGACCCGATGTGTCTAACATGGCGTTAACCAAATCAGTTAGAGTACGGTTCTTTCTTTCGGCCACCCCATTTGACTGAGGTGAGTAGGGAGGCGTCCTCTCATGGATTATACCATGTTCCGCACAAAAAGAATCAGATTCATTGGAAAAATACTCTCCACCACGGTCGGACCTAAGCCTCTTGATTTTTCGATCAAGTTGGTTTTCCACTTCAGCTTTATAGATCTTGAAAAAGTTCAAAGCCTCATCCTTAGATTTCAGAAGATACACACGGCAGTATCTAGTGGAGTCGTCAATTAACGTCATGAAATATTTCTTTCCACCTTTTGTCAAAACACCATTCATTTCACATAGATCTGAATGTATAAGTTCTAATGGTGCAAGATTTCTCGTCTCCGCAGTCACGTGAGACTTACGAGGTTCCTTAGCTTGCACACACACTTGACACTTAGATCCCTTGACAGTGGTGAAACTAGGGATTAAGTTCAACTTCGCTAGTCACGACATGCAACCAAAGTTAACATGACAAAGACGTGAATGCCACACATTTGATTCATTATTATTGCAAATATGATTAACAACTTTATTGCAAACGTCTGATAAGGATAAACGAAACAGGCCTCCTGACTCATAGCCTTTACCAACAAAGGTTCCATACTTGGATATTACAAATTTATTCGACTCAAAGACAAGCTTATAGCCATCTCTACACAGAAGAGATCCGCTAACAAGATTTTTATTAACGGAGGGGACATAATGCACGTTCTTCAGCCGCACAATCTTCCCCGAAGTAAACTTCAGATTGACCGTGCCAACACCACAAACAAAAGCACTTGAACCATTGCCCATTAGCACAGTTGAAGTCCCTGCGGTCTGATAAGACGAAAACATGGAAATATCACCGCATACATGCACATTAGCACCCGTGTCAATCAACCAATCAGGAGAATGACATACTGAAAGAATAGTGGGAAATATACCACCCAACATCCTTCATGTTAGTGTCTCCAATGACAACATTAGCGGTCTTGCCGCCTTTCCAGGATGACGCTTGTCATAGCGATTAGGGCAACTTGGAGCCCAATGATCAGGATCCCCACACACATGACAAACACCTTTCTTCTTGTCATTCTTCTTCTTGAAGTTCGTGTGCTGCACAGCCTTGTTCTTCCCATCAAACTTTGCTTTACCATAAAGCTTGCCCTTGTTCTTGAACTTGTGGGACTGGAAGTTTTTCTTCTGTACCAGATTGGCACTAGATCCTCCCTCAATACCTCAAGCATGTGTGTCCTTTGCTCTCGCCTTTTCTTCCACATCAAGAGTACCAATGAGATCCGGAACGGAAAACTCCTGTCTCTTATGCTTCAGTAAGGTAGCAAAGTTCCTCCATGAAGGAGGAAGCTTAGTGATGATACCCCCGGCAACAAACTTGTCCGGTAGCATGCAGTTGAAGTGCTCAAGTTCTCTAGCAAATGACTGTATCTCATGAGCCTGCTCAACCATGGAGCGCTCTTCAGTCATCCTATAATCATAGAATTGCTCCATGATGTACAGCTCAGTGCCGGCATCCGAGACCCCAAACTTGGCCTCGAGTGTGTCCCACATATCTTTTCCATTGTCAATTGACGCATAAGCATCAACTATGTTCTCACCAAGAACACTCAAGAGAGCAGCCTTAAACAGAGTATCCATTTTCTGAAAAGCTTGTGCCTGTTGGGCATCTTGCTCTCCTTCAGGTTTGCCAAGAGTGGCATCATAGCAGCTCATGGTCTGAAACCATAAGACTGCTCTCACGCACCACCTCTTATAGTGGATACCCTCAAACATAGGAGGTCTCATGGAAGCAGCAAAACCATTTGGGGTAAATTGCCTATAATAAGGTTTTTGGATTGTTGGAAATGTGAGCAATTTACCAAATAATTTTGCTAACGGAAATACTAGATAAAGCATGACTAAAATAGCAAATATAAAGCAAGTCATGCAGTCTGACAGAGAGAAGGTAAACATCGTCTGCATATATGAACTTGAGCTAAACACATCTAGAACAGATACTAGATGAAGTTGCTTATACGACATAAAACCTAACATACGTAGGGCGGAAACTATGACTCGCGGTGCACGCCGCAAGCCGGGATGAGGAAGACAGCAGCAGCGCAGAGATTGGAACTGTGTGGCGAGAGGAAGAGGACCTTCTGATGTGTCTCTCTGGAGAGGAGCGACCTCTCTTATATAGGCACAGGAGAGCTGTTCGTATTCATTATCCACTACCGCAAATTAGACATCGGCTCGGCTCATTCCCGCGCCGCAGCGCAGCGCAGCGCAGCGCAGCGGCGCAG
>NW_021289606.1:0-3175 GCF_002162155.2 Triticum dicoccoides
AGACCGTCATAGGCGACTGCACGGCGGAGAATACCCACGAATGCATCTGCTCTTTTCTTTGCTAGTTGAACTTGATGTACAAGAGTAGTAGCCAATGTTGTGATGTTGTTTTGCTCGGAGGAAATAAAACTTGCTGTGCATTCTTTTCTTCTTTTGCTTTGTCAGCCCTAGCTATTTTGTTCTTGAGAATATATAATTGGGCCATATATGGACGGGCTCAAAATAGGGACTTCTTGTTGCCACGGGTAACAACACACTATTATTTGAGGAAAATAGAACGAGCAAGCAACGAGCAGATGATAGAGATCGCTTAGATCTGACACCTACCATAACCGCGCCATCCGCCGTCAGCGTATGCATAACTGCGCCTTGCCGGCGGAGAAAAGAAGCCGGCTTCGTGAAGATGGACGAAATGGTGGCCACCACGTCTGCGCGCGCCACCAGCATCGAGGAGAAGTTGAACATGGGAGGCCGCCGCCGCTTGGGTCACATGAAGCCCACCACCGAGGCGATGCCGGCATACACAACCGGTGTCTTGCCCGGTCGCAGGCCACCATCGCCCCCTTCCCTCCGGCTAAAGCACATTGCGGTGGTTGCACTCCGACGTGCGGCGCTGCCGAGCATGGGGAAATGATCCGTCCTTTGCGCTGAAGCATATACCTTTGGGGCTCTCGACAGTCTGACGAGCAGGCTGCCGGATATGCGGAAGACAATGAAGATCCGCCGCGGCCGGCCGTAGACTAGTCAAGGGTATCCATGTCGTGGGAATGTATATCCACCGGCGCCGGCTGTAGACTTGTGTTACCTTAGTCTGGTATAGTTTTTAGTTAAAAATTGTAAAAAAAGAATGTAATGAATTTTGGCCGGTTTATATGAAATCAGTCGTGTTTGCATTAATTCCGTCCGGTTAGTTCACACATAGGTTGAAATATAAGTGGACAGCATTAATATGATGGCATTTGGCACATCAGTATCCGCGGACTGGCCCCTATATACGGATATATGGTGAAGTAAATTTGAGGTTTAGTGTTGAAGATGCCCTACGGCTACCGTAGTTGCATGTTGTTACAAATCCTTCCACGTTTGGCTCCATGTTGGGAAGCTAATTATGATCATGGGCTCTCCTTGGGGGCGCTGAAAAATTTACGCCGAACTCATAGGTACAAAGGGAGTAATAACATAAGACTATCTATAGCCGGACGCCCCAGTCCCCTTACATAAGAGTATCTATAGCCGGCTCGGTCAGTGATCAGCCACAAAAAGTGATCCAGACGGGCACCTCAAACAGGTCTCAAATGCCCGGACCGATCGACACCTCTCATATCCAACCCAAATGCCCAGGAACGTCCGCCACATCGGACCAGGGCCCACGCTGGTCAACCCGACCCCACATATATTCCTCTCCATCCGTTGTCCGGGCCAAACCCTAGCCACTTCACTCTAGTCCCCTCCACTTTCCTCCGCCACCCAAGCTCCCGTTCGGTGATCTCCAACCTTCTTCAGCATGGCAGACAGCGGATCCGACGATGACCTGTACCGATCCGTTGACTGGGGTGTCGTCCTGTGCGTTTGGAGGAAGCAATGGCCATCCGCATTGCACTCCGCCGCTCCCCAGGAGGATAACGCCCGACCGACGGCATGATCTGTCTGGCGCGAGTCCATTGCGTGGCGCATTGGGCGCTCGAATCCTCCTGTGCTGGATAATTGCGGTCCTCTTGGGAGCCTTCCAATCTCCATTTCCCCATCACCAGTCCGCTGGAGTATGAGTCCTACCGGGACCGGTGTGCTCGCCGTGGGAAGGAGAGGATGAGGGCGGCGGAGGCCCGCCTCGCTACCGACATGGCGGCGGCGGAGGCGGTTGATGCGGCGGCGCAGGCAGCCGTAGAGAAGGAAGCCATCCAAGCCCGCATTATTAAGAAGCGGCAGCGGAGGAACACACACGCCCTCGACTGAGAGCAGAATCGGGCGGTCCATGCCGTGGTCGGACTGCCTCCAAAGAGGAGAAGGAGGACATCGACGGGTCGGACAACTCCGGCTATGAGCAGATCCAGCTCGATCTATACCGCGTCTTCGACCGCTACTCTGGGAGATGGACAGGAAGGGCACCGGGAAGGGCAAGGACAGTCGTGGATGATCTTCTAGCCCATAGCTAGCATGCAGATTAAACATGTCAATATTTGGTAGTCCGATGGCATGTCCTGATGTAGTAGCCGGACAATGTGTGTAATGCATCGTTTACGTAGTTGCATGAGTTTGTATGGATTTGAGGTATGTTAATTGAGGTATCCGATTGTGAGAAGGGGAACTTGAGGAACGACAGTGTCCGTGGACGCGTTCGTGGCCGTTTGACAGACCGCACATGTCAAGTCCGATTGTAGATGCTCTAATGGGTCTCCAACTTCTCTTGTGGCCTTTTATCAAGACACAAAGAGTCTGCACAAAAGTGTGAACAAATGACAGGATGAGCTTGCATTGGCAATCAACATTTGTACAACTTTTATAAGTTCCTTTTGCAATACAGATCAAAGATTTGCCTCATCTATTAATTATAACCAGGTTTTGATGAAATGATACCAAAAATACAAAGAGAGTTACTCCTGGAATTCACATTTCGCAATACATCGCAACTATCGCGATCTCTTGTACTCTCCTAGCTAATAAATATATGACCGGGTTGCCCACGAGGGGTATGTCGAGCCACTACGGAAAATTATCTGTGCTGAGGACCGGGCCCTCTCTCTAAGTTGCTTGGCTATTGCTTCTTGGGCATCCCTGTATGTTGGAAAGAAGCCCCCTACCGGAGGAGGTATTGGGATTCTTGTGTCACAACCCTTGCATGGATATTGACCGTCTGTCAGAAGAACTGTCTTCAAGTCTAGAGCTCGACCCATAACAGTACTTACAAATAAAAAGTGTTGCTCCAGTAGGGGCCTAAAACTACCGAACTGGGACACTTTCAATTGCCACTTGTGACAGCTTGTGAACCCAGACAACTTCCATGAAGGTTCCACTCTCTGAGCACCAAAACATCTTATTCTTGCTTCATCACCCTCCTGGCATGGATGTTCAAACATCTGCATTCAACCAGCAATACCTAAATTATAAGGGGTTATGGTAGGATTGTAATCAAAGCCAAAGAGACTACGATGGTGCTTTGAGTCAGATAGACTTGTAC
>NW_021289607.1:0-1973 GCF_002162155.2 Triticum dicoccoides
GGACCAGATTTGGCCGAAATTGAGATTGTTGATGACCACACATAAACGCACCCCGAGATTTGCAAATCGTGGAAATCACTTCGGGACCCCAAAACTAAGTATAGTCCAAAAAACGGGCCAGAATCGACCCAAACTACGAGTTTTGAACACCCACACATAGCACACCTTGGGGTTCGACAACCATGGAAAGCGTTTTGCGACCCCAAAACGGTGAGTAATAGTCCATGAAAGAGCCCAGAATCGGACAAACCTAGGATTATTGATGACCGACACGTAAACTCACTCAGGGGTTCGTTAATCATGGAAATCACTCCAGGACCCCAAAATAGTGAGTAATAGTCCACGAAACGGGTCAGAATCGAGCAAAACTGCGAGTGTTGACGACCGACATGTAAGCGCACCTTGGGGTTGAACGACTGTGGAAATCGCTTCGGGACCCCAAAACGGTGAGTAATAGTCCACGAAACGGGTCAGAATTGGCCAAAACTATGAGTGTTGATGACGGACACGTAAATGCACTCCTGGGATCGTTAATCATGGAAATCGCTCTGGGACCCAGAACAGTCAGTAATAGTGCACAAAAAGGACCAGAATTGGCCGAAATTGAGAGTGTTGATGACCACACGTAATCGCACCCCGAGATTGGTCAATAATGGAAATCACTTCGGGACCCCAAAACTAAGTATAGTCCAAGAAACGGGCCAGAATCGACCCAAACAATGAGTTTTGAAAACCCACACATAGCACACCTTGGGGTTCGACAACCATGGAAAGCATTTTGGGACCCCAAAACGGTAAGTAATATTCCATGAAAGAGCCCCAGAATCGGACAAACCTAGGATTAGTGATGACCGACACGTAAACGCACTCAGGGGTTTGTTAATCGTGGAAATCACTCCAGGACCCCAAAAGAGCGAGTAATAGTCCACGAAACGGGTCAGAATCGGCCAAAACTGCGAGTGTTGACGACCGACACGTATGCGCACCTTGGGGTCGAACGACTGTGGAAATCGCTTCGGGACCCCAAAACGGTGAGTAATAGTTCATGAAACGGGTCAGAATTGGCCAAAACTATGAGTGTTGATGATGGACACATTAATGCACTCCTAGGATCGTCAATCATGGAAATGGCTCTGGGACCCAAAACGGTGAGTAATAGTGCACGAAACGGACCAGATTTGGCCGAAATTGAGATTGTTGATGACCACACATAAACGCACCCCGAGATTTGCAAATCGTGGAAATCACTTCGGGACCCCAAAACTAAGTATAGTCCAAAAAACGGGCCAGAATCGACCCAAACTACGAGTTTTGAACACCCACACATAGCACACCTTGGGGTTCGACAACCATGGAAAGCGTTTTGCGACCCCAAAACGGTGAGTAATAGTCCATGAAAGAGCCCAGAATAGGACAAACCTAGGATTATTGATGACCGACACGTAAACTCACTCAGGGGTTCGTTAATCATGGAAATCACTCCAGGACCCCAAAATAGTGAGTAATAGTCCACGAAACGGGTCAGAATCGAGCAAAACTGCGAGTGTTGACGACCGACATGTAAGCGCACCTTGGGGTTGAACGACTGTGGAAATCGCTTCGGGACCCCAAAACGGTGAGTAATAGTCCACGAAACGGGTCAGAATTGGCCAAAACTATGAGTGTTGATGACGGACACGTAAATGCACTCCTGGGATCGTTAATCATGGAAATCGCTCTGGGACCCAGAACAGTGAGTAATAGTGCACAAAAAGGACCAGAATTGGCCGAAATTGAGAGTGTTGATGACCACACGTAATCGCACCCCGAGATTGGTCAATAATGGAAATCACTTCGGGACCCCAAAACTAAGTATAGTCCAAGAAACGGGCCAGAATCGACCCAAACAATGAGTTTTGAAAACCCACACATAGCACACCTTGGGGTTCGACAACCATGGAAAGCATTTTGGGACCCCAAAACGGTAAGTAATA
>NW_021289608.1:0-1001 GCF_002162155.2 Triticum dicoccoides
GAGACCTTACAAGATGGCACCCCTAGAACTAGCCGAGCTTAAGAAACAACTCGATGAGTCCTTGCAAAAGGGTTTCATCCGTCCCAGTTCTTCTCCTTGGGCTTGCCCCGTCCTCTTCGTCAAGAAGAAGGATGGTACGGACCGGATGGTTGTAGATTATCGTCCCGTTAATTTGGTCACGATAAAGAACAAGTATCCGCTCCCCAGGATCAACGACCTGTATGATCAGCTCGCTGGATCCTCAGTCTTCTCCAAGATGGATTTAAGGTTAGGATACCACCAAATCAAAATCAGAAATGGGGACATTCCCAAGACAGCCTTTGTTACTCGCTATGGTCAGTATGAGTACACCGTCATGTCCTTTGGTCTAACCAACGCCCCAGCCACATTCTCCCGCTTGATGAACTCGATCTTCATGGAGTACTTAGATAAGTTCGTCGTGGTTTACCTCGATGATATTCTTATTTACTCGAAGAACGAGGAAGAGCATGCAAACATCTTAGACTTGTTTTAGAAAAACTCAGAGAGCACCGCCTTTATGCCAAGTTCTCCAAGTGTGGATTTTGGTTGCCAGAAGTGACCTACTTAGGCCACGTAATCTCTGGTAAGGGCATTGCTGTCAATCCCGAGAGAGTTCAAGCCGTTCTCGATTGGACTCCACCTGAAACAGTCAAACAAGTTAGGAGTTTCCTTGGCCTAGCCAGCTATTGTCGCCGCTTTGTTGAAAACTTCTCCAAAGTAGCCAAACCCCTCACGGAACTTCTCAAGAAAGATAAAAAGTTCGAGTGGTCCCCACAGTGTGAGTACAGTTTTCAGGAGCTGAAAAGACGCCTGACTTCTGCTCCCATACTTGTGCCACCGGATTTCACTAAAGACTTTATTATCTACTGCGACGCCTCACGACAGGGACTAGGTTGCATTCTTATGCAGGATCGTCATGTGATTGCCTATGCATCTCGACAGTTGCATCCACATGAGGAGAATTATCCTACACATGATCT
>NW_021289609.1:0-1096 GCF_002162155.2 Triticum dicoccoides
GAGTGTTGATGACTGACACGTAAGCACACACTCGGTTCAACAACAATGGAAATCAATTTGGGACCGCAAAACAGTGAGTAATAGTCCAGGAAACGGGTCAAAATTGGCCAAAACTATGAGTCTTGATGTCCGACACTTAAAGCACCCTGGGGTTTGTTCATGAAAATCACTCCGGGACCCCAAAACAATGAGTAATAGTGCACGAAACGGGTCAGAATCGGCCAAAATTGCAAGTGTTGATGACCAAGATGTAATCGCACACTCGGGTCACCACCTATGGAAATCGCTTTGGGACCCCAAAACGGTGAGTAATAGTCCAAGAAACATGCAAGAATCGGCCAAAACTGTGAGTGTTGATGTCCGACATGTAAACCCACCCTTGGGTTCATGAAACGGGCATGAATCGGCCAAAACTGCGATTGTAGATGACCGACACGTAAGCGCACCTCGGGGTTCAACAACTATGGAAATGGCTTTGGGATCCCAAAAAGAGTTAGTAATAGTCCATGAAACGGGCCAGAATCGACAAAAACCGCGAGTGTTGATGACCGACACGAAAAGGCGTCCCTGGGTTCGTCAATCGTGGTAATCACTCCGGGACCCCAAAACAGTGATCAATAGCCAACGAAATGGGCCAGAATCGGCCCAAATTGTGAGTGTTGATGACCGACACGGAAATGCACCCCAAGGTTCGTCAATCGCGGAAATTACTTTGGCAACCTAAAACTGAGTAATAGTCCAAGAAACGGGCCAGAACCGGGCCAAACTGCGAGTCTTGACGACCAACACGTAAGCACACCTTGGGGTTCGACAACCATGGAAATCGCTTTGGGACCCCAAACGGTGAGTAATAGTCCACGAAAGAGCCCAGAATCGGCCAAATCTAGTATTATTGATGAACGATACATAAACGCACCCCGGGGTTCGTCAATCATGGAAACCTCTCAGGGAACCCAAACCAGTGAGTAGTAGTCAATGAAACGGGCCAGAATCGGCAAAACTGCAAGTGTTGATGACCGACACACAAACACATCCCGGTGTTCGTCAATCGTGGAAATCTTAGCGGGACACCAAAACTGAGTACTAGTCCATGAAA
>NW_021289610.1:0-1911 GCF_002162155.2 Triticum dicoccoides
AACACCTCATCCCTCCTTAATAGTATTGGCTTTTCCTAAAGACTCAATGTGATCTTGGATCACTAAAATATAAATGAAGAGTCTTGAGCTTTTGAGCTTGAGCCAATCCTTTATCCTTAGCATTTTGAGGGTTCCACTTTCACATCCATGCCATGCCAATCATTGAGCTTTCCTGAAATAATCATCTTGGAATAGCATTAGCTCAATGAGCTATATGTTGTTATGAATTACCAAAACCACCTAGGGATAGTTGCACTTTCAATCTCCCCCTTTTTTGTAATTGATGACAACATATAGATCAAAGCTTCAACAAATGATAATAAGCGTGAAATATATCGTCGCTTTGAGAAGTATGTGATAAGTAAGAGCTCCCCCTAAATTTGTGCATATTTAAAATTTGCTTTGGACTGTAAATGCACAAAGAGTTAGAGTCATGGGTTACTCTTCCATGTCACATACATCTTGGTGGAGCGCTTAAAATGATAAGAGTGAAATACATGCACTCATCACCAAGAGTAATGAATGATCACATAAGATAAGATAATAGCATTAAGCAAGCATTAAGTGTAGCTTATGATCAAACACATGATCATCAATGTCTCACAAATAATGACGTAGTATCTCAAGCACTCAAAAGCAGACAAGTTCGAAAAACCACCAAATAAAGCAAGAGAGAAAAGCAACACTCTCTCTCTCGAAGCCTATGATCTATACATCTTCTCCCCCTTTGGCAACAAGTTACCAAAAAGTTCCTAGAAAATGCATAGCACTAGATCGACGCTCAGGCTTGATCTTCAGGTGGTGGTGGAGTCCGGATCACTCCAAGGACGAAGGCTTCGGTAGATGCTGAAGTAGTCGCTGGAGTTGGAGCAGAAGTAGATGCTGGAGCTGGTGGAACTGAGGCTGTAGCTGGTGCTGAAGTGGTGGCTCTGGTGTCAGCAACCGGCACGACAGATGACCTCGGGCCTCGTGGCACTCTGGCAAAGGTATGAGTGGTAGTCCTGCCTCTCCTCTCCTGCATGTCCTCCTGGAGCTGCTCCACTGCAGACTGAACTTCCGTTACCTTGACATCCAAGTCATAGAACTTCTGTTCCATGATTCTCTCTAGGCTCTGCTGATTCTGAGTGAGAGTGGCCAGACTTTGCTCAATCCTCAGCGTGGATGCAATCAAGTAACCGAGCTGCTCTTGTTTGGTCTTCAAGAAGTATTCAGATGCCTCCTCTTGGGTAGGCATCTTGGCAGCTTTCTCCTTCCTTGCCGTCTCCTTCTTTGCAAATGCTTGGGCAGATGATGGCTCGTTCTCAGTCATGACAACTTGATTGTCCTCGAAATCTGGATGGATGGGCAGGTGTTCCTTGTCCAACAGATATATGCCTGTGCCCATCTTTGAGTTGATGAGCTCCTAAATTTGAGGGGCATATCCGCAGCTCCTCTTCTGATCTGTTGCAGTCCTCTTGATAGTTTCCACTATGAGGCTCATCACCTTGAACTTCTGAGGCACATCAAACACATGTAGCAAGTTGATGGCATGGCCTCTGATCATCTTGTGATCTCCAGACTTAGGCAATAAGGTGTGCCTTAGTATCCAATTGATCGTCGGGAGCCCTGACAGAAGGTAATGCACAGAGCCAAACTTGAAGGTATCAAGTGCTTCATTTGGGATCTCCTTGTACATATTTGACATTGAGTTGTGATCCATCTTCTTCTTGGCATAGATATCCAAGTCATCATCTTGCTCCTCTGGGGCATTTATGATTTGTGGCCACTCAGCAACTGTGGATTGGTACCTTGTACCCTCAGACATCCATGTGATCCTCCCATCTGGATAAAAGTGAGCCGTGGAGTAGAATTGCATGATCAGTTCCTCGTTCCACTTTGTGAGCTTCTGCCCAATAAAGTCAGCTACTCCAC
>NW_021289611.1:0-1911 GCF_002162155.2 Triticum dicoccoides
AACACCTCATCCCTCCTTAATAGTATTGGCTTTTCCTAAAGACTCAATGTGATCTTGGATCACTAAAATATAAATGAAGAGTCTTGAGCTTTTGAGCTTGAGCCAATCCTTTATCCTTAGCATTTTGAGGGTTCCACTTTCACATCCATGCCATGCCAATCATTGAGCTTTCCTGAAATAATCATCTTGGAATAGCATTAGCTCAATGAGCTATATGTTGTTATGAATTACCAAAACCACCTAGGGATAGTTGCACTTTCAATCTCCCCCTTTTTTGTAATTGATGACAACATATAGATCAAAGCTTCAACAAATGATAATAAGCGTGAAATATATCGTCGCTTTGAGAAGTATGTGATAAGTAAGAGCTCCCCCTAAATTTGTGCATATTTAAAATTTGCTTTGGACTGTAAATGCACAAAGAGTTAGAGTCATGGGTTACTCTTCCATGTCACATACATCTTGGTGGAGCGCTTAAAATGATAAGAGTGAAATACATGCACTCATCACCAAGAGTAATGAATGATCACATAAGATAAGATAATAGCATTAAGCAAGCATTAAGTGTAGATTATGATCAAACACATGATCATCAATGTCTCACAAATAATGACGTAGTATCTCAAGCACTCAAAAGCAGACAAGTTCGAAAAACCACCAAATAAAGCAAGAGAGAAAAGCAACACTCTCTCTCTCGAAGCCTATGATCTATACATCTTCTCCCCCTTTGGCAACAAGTTACCAAAAAGTTCCTAGAAAATGCATAGCACTAGATCGACGCTCAGGCTTGATCTTCAGGTGGTGGTGGAGTCCGGATCACTCCAAGGACGAAGGCTTCGGTAGATGCTGAAGTAGTCGTTGGAGTTGGAGCAGAAGTAGATGCTGGAGCTGGTGGAACTGAGGCTGTAGCTGGTGCTGAAGTGGTGGCTCTGGTGTCAGCAACCGGCACGACAGATGACCTCGGGCCTCGTGGCACTCTGGCAAAGGTATGAGTGGTAGTCCTGCCTCTCCTCTCCTGCATGTCCTCCTGGAGCTGCTCCACTGCAGACTGAACTTCCGTTACCTTGACATCCAAGTCATAGAACTTCTGTTCCATGATTCTCTCTAGGCTCTGCTGATTCTGAGTGAGAGTGGCCAGACTTTGCTCAATCCTCAGCGTGGATGCAATCAAGTAACCGAGCTGCTCTTGTTTGGTCTTCAAGAAGTATTCAGATGCCTCCTCTTGGGTAGGCATCTTGGCAGCTTTCTCCTTCCTTGCCGTCTCCTTCTTTGCAAATGCTTGGGCAGATGATGGCTCGTTCTCAGTCATGACAACTTGATTGTCCTCGAAATCTGGATGGATGGGCAGGTGTTCCTTGTCCAACAGATATATGCCTGTGCCCATCTTTGAGTTGATGAGCTCCTAAATTTGAGGGGCATATCCGCAGCTCCTCTTCTGATCTGTTGCAGTCCTCTTGATAGTTTCCACTATGAGGCTCATCACCTTGAACTTCTGAGGCACATCAAACACATGTAGCAAGTTGATGGCATGGCCTCTGATCATCTTGTGATCTCCAGACTTAGGCAATAAGGTGTGCCTTAGTATCCAATTGATCGTCGGGAGCCCTGACAGAAGGTAATGCACAGAGCCAAACTTGAAGGTATCAAGTGCTTCATTTGGGATCTCCTTGTACATATTTGACATTGAGTTGTGATCCATCTTCTTCTTGGCATAGATATCCAAGTCATCATCTTGCTCCTCTGGGGCATTTATGATTTGTGGCCACTCAGCAACTGTGGATTGGTACCTTGTACCCTCAGACATCCATGTGATCCTCCCATCTGGATAAAAGTGAGCCGTGGAGTAGAATTGCATGATCAGTTCCTCGTTCCACTTTGTGAGCTTCTGCCCAATAAAGTCAGCTACTCCAC
>NW_021289612.1:0-1332 GCF_002162155.2 Triticum dicoccoides
CGCTTGTGGAGAAGAAGGGCATTATGCCAAACAGTGCCCCAAGCCAAGGAACTCAACCCCAAAGCCGAACAACGGCGGCAATAATTCAGCGCCCAAACGAAACAATTTCAATCCCAACAATAACCACAGGAAGGGTCATCTGAACCACGTAACCAAAGAGGAGGCACAAAATGCTCCGGATATCGTACTCGGTACGTTTCCTGTCAACACAATACCTGCAATGGTTTTGTTTGATTCTGGAGCTTCTCACTCTTTCATCTCGAAAAGTTTTGCTTTGCAAAATAATTTTTCGATGCTTCCTTTGGAGAAATCCATAATAATCAAGTCCCCCGGGATTCAGCAAGTTTCTCAGAATTACTGTCAGAATGTGGTCATTGAGTTTGAAGGATTGGAGTTTTACGCAAATCTTATTGTATTGGAAAATGAAGGACTGGATGTCATCCTAGGGATGGATTGACTAACCACCAATAAAGGTTTTATCGACTGTTTCAACAGGACCGTGATTCTCACACACCACCAAGGGAAGACAATAAGAGTATCAGCCAAGGAAGGAAAAAGACCCCGGCAACCGAGATTAAATAAGGTGGACGTTTCTGAGCTAAACAAGGTTCCAGTAGTGTGAATTTCCAGATGTATTCCCTGAAGAGCTGCCAGGCATGCCACCAGATCGAGAAATAGAATTCCGCATTGAGCTAGCACCAGGAACCACCCCCATATACAAGAAACCATACAGAATGGCACCATCCGAGTTGATCGAATTGAAGAAGCAAATAAAGGAATTACTGGATAAAGGATACATTCGGGCCAGCTCCTCACCTTGGGGATCACCAATTTTATTTGCCAAGAAGAAGGATGGAACGCTGAGATTGTGTATCGACTATCGAGCACTTAACATGGTCACAGTCAAAAACAAATACCCGATGCCAAGGATAAACGATTTGTTTGATCAACTTGCTCAGGCCAAGGTATTCTCAAAAATTGACTTAAGGTCAGGATACCATCAATTGAAGGTACGAATGGAAGATATCCCCAAAACAGCCTTCACCTCCAGATATGGACTGTACGAGTTCACAGTGATGCCATTTGGATTAACTAACGCCCCGGCATATTTTGTTCACCTCATGAACAAAGTATTTATGAAGTTTATGGACAAATTCGTCGTAGTATTCATCGACGATATTCTGGTATACTCCAAAACACCAGAAGAGCACGCAGAACATCTCAGGATTGTACTAGGAGAGCTAAGGAAACACCAATTGTATGCCAAGTTCAGCAAGTGCGAATTTTGGCTAAGACAAGTAGGTTTCCTAGGCCACGTGCTGACTCAAGACG
>NW_021289613.1:0-2374 GCF_002162155.2 Triticum dicoccoides
CCTCCTGCCGTCCCTCTGCTCCCAGTCGTCCTCGCAGCAGTGGCGTCAGACGCACCGGACGCGGTGGACGCGGCCATCCCTGACGGGGCCCCAATTTCTGCGGGATGTGGCCATGCAAAGAAGCAGGTCGCCGACGTCTCCCAGCCTCCTGCCGGCGCCATGGCCTGCTAGCCATCCCCGCCCAGGCGATCTATCCTCTGCACACACCGTGTCTCCCGTCTGGTCCCTCCTTGCGTCGGCGGCCTGAGACGCACACACCGGACGAGGCCCTTAGCCGGTACACATCTCCAGCCCTCCGTTACCTCCCCTTCCCTCTCCTATTTGGACCAGCTTATCCCGCTTTGTTCGGTTCCACTGGAACCAAACCTCTAGGGGATTAGACCCACACAGGGATTTGGTGATCCCCACCTCGTCACCCAATCCCCTAACCAACAAACCCTGCTAATCCCTGTACAACAATACGTGTTCGGTTAGTCCCCGGCAACCTCCCATCAATGGCCTTTGTACACTTCAGCACCAAATCAACTAAACCTCCTATCGTTGTTCTTTGCACCAAATCAAAAGAACATCACACACACAACAAACTTGCTATAAATTTCATACATCCAAGCACCAAATCCGCATAACAGTATTTTTGTTGCGTCAGAACAAAACATTATATGAGAAGCTTGCTGCAAGTTGATATTTTAGAAGAAAAAAATATCAAACTATAACATGAATTCTGAATATTTAGAAGTCAAAAAACGACCCTAATCAACAATCACCGATGTACAATATTATTATATTTCCGACCATGATCAAATTATTGCTGTATAGAACAGACGACTCTAATCTCGCCGATGTCGCTTCCGTAGTGATTGATGCACTGCATTGGCAAAAAAGGGCGGTCAGTCCACATCAAAGGACTGATATCAAAGCATTGATGACCAGCTAGCAAAGAAAGATCATAAAATAATCGTGCATTGATTTCAAAATTTCACGGATCAAATGGGCAGCAACATCGCATCCATATCCACTAAACAAATGATCTTCCAATGGAAAGCTGCAAATAGTAGCACAGAATAATAATATTAGAAATGAACAACCAGGCATATATATCAATGATACAGCGTTATACATCGTGTAAGAATACACTAAATTCGTATGACCACAAAAAACTATGGTCTACTTTCAGAGAACAGTACCAAAATCACAAGTTTATGAACAAAGATTTCTTTCTTTCTTTCCCCACAAAAAAAAAAGATTTCTTTCTTTGGTACAAAATAATACTTGCAAAAGGAGGGCAAAGCAAAATTAAATGAAATGCGGAGATAGATCAATTCAGTTCCAATATGCACTGTATAAATAAGAGCTTCCATTACAGTCATAATCAGGGGAAAACAGGACAAAGAAAGGACAAGATAAGTACATAAAAAAGGACAAGATAAGATGATGTACATGAATGGATTCTCATCTCATAAGCATTTATCATGGTGCATTCTAGGGAAATCAAATTTCAGATAAAAAGTTATGAAATCTGGCGGATACCAATGGATGCACACACTACACATATTCTGGGTGTTCAAGACCAGTATGCATGAAAATAGTTACAAGGGGGATTCTTGCATATTCTAGATGATCTTGCAAGGAAATAAGAGAACAAGGGAGGTTCATGTGGGCTACTTGAGCCATCAGCTTCAGGTTACTAGATGAACAAGGGAGGTTCATGTGAGATAGATGAAGATGCGAGTCCCAGTAGGGTACAAAGAAAACCAAGTATGTACATCAAGATTAATATACCTTAGTCTTCACGATGCTGCCCCAAGCGGGGTCTTGCTGCGGCTGTGAGGCGGTGAAGCTGGCCTACAGAAAATGGAGGCAAAATGCAGATTTAGACATCGAAAGTAGTATGAAACAGTTATCGTTCTAATGTAGCACATACAAGTCAGGTCAAGCAACATAAAGTGGTATGAAACAGTTATCGTTCTAATGGAGGCAATATATTTTTTTCTCTTATTACAAAAACATTTTATGTCTACACATCTCAATATATTCTATATGTTCTGACAAGTAAAACTTTCTGCATCTAAATTAGTAAAATGCATTGTCGTAGTTGCATGGCTTCAAGATGCCTTGATCTCAGAGCATTTTACCTAAATTTCTCTTCACCCCTACTATCAGAAAAAATTCATGTAGTTGATGTTCACCTCAGTTACATAAAACTCAACTTTTCTCACCTCCCAAGGATATCATTGACAAAACTATATAGCTACAATTGCATCTTGTTGATTCTCTACAGGTAGCTGCAAATATAGTACTGAATCTCAGGGACAAATAAATACTAGATTACTAGTAGCATATATGTGCACTGCTAATGACATTGACAAAAAGATTC
>NW_021289614.1:0-1541 GCF_002162155.2 Triticum dicoccoides
ACTGGTCACTGGAAGCGGAACTGCCCCAAGTATTTGGCGGATAAGAAGGATGGCAAGTTGAACAAAGGTATATGTGATATACATGTTATTGATGTGTACCTTACTAATGCTCGCAGTAGCACCTGGGTATTTGATACTGGTTCTGTTGCTAATATTTGCAACTCGAAACAGGGGCTACGGATTAAGCGAAGATTGGCTAAGGACGAGGTGACGATGCGCGTGGGAAACGGTTCCAAAGTCGATGTGATCGCAGTCGGCATGCTACCTCTACATCTACCTTCGGGATTAATATTAGACCTAAGTAATTGTTATTTGGTGCCAGCGTTGAGCATGAACATTATATCTGGATCTTGTTTAATGCGAGACGGTTATTCATTTAAATCAGAGAATAATGGTTGTTCTATTTATATGAGTAATATCTTTTATGGCCATGCACCCTTGAAGAGTGGTCTATTCTTATTAAATCTCGATAGTAGTAATACACATATTCATAATGTTGAAACCAAAAGATGCAGAGTTGATAATGAAAGTGCAACTTATTTGTGGCACTGTCGTTTAGGTCATATCGGTATAAAGCGCATGAAGAAACTCCATACTGATGGACTTTTGGAACCACTTGATTATGAATCACTTGGTACTTGCGAACCGTGCCTCATGGGCAAGATGACTAAAACACTGTTCTCCGGTACTATGGAGAGAGCAACAGATTTGTTGGAAATCATACATACCGATGTATGTGGTCCGATGAATATTGAGGCTCGAGGCGGATATCGTTATTTTCTCACCTTCACAGATGATTTGAGCAGATATGGATATATCTACTTAATGAAGCATAAGTCTGAAACATTTGAAAAGTTCAAAGAATTTCATAGTGAAGTTGAAAATCATCGTAAGAAGAAAATAAAGTTTCTACGATTTGATTGTGGAGGAGAATATTTGAGTTACGAGTTTGGTGTACATTTGAAAAACTGTGGAATAGTTTCACAACTCACGCCACCCGGAACACCACAGCGCAATGGTGTGTCCGAACGTCGTAATCGTACTTTACTAGATATGGTGCGATCTATGATGTCTCTTACAGATTTACCGCTATCATTTTGGGGTTATGCTTTAGAGACGGCCGCATTCACGTTAAATAGGGCACCATCAAAATCCGTTGAGACGACGCCTTATGAACTGTGGTTTGGCAAGAAACCAAAGTTGTTGTTTCTTAAAGTTTGGGGCTGCGATGCTTATGTGAAAAAGCTTCAACCTGATAAGCTCGAACCCAAATCGGAGAAATGTGTCTTCATAGGATACCCAAAGGAAACTGTTGGGTACACCTTCTATCACAGATCCGAAGGCAAGACATTCGTTGCTAAGAATGGATCATTTCTAGAGAAGGAGTTTCTCTCGAAAGAAGTGAGTGGGAGGAAAGTGGAACTTGACGAGGTAACTGTACCTGCTCCCTTACTGGAAAGTAGTTCATCACAGAAAACTGTTTCAGTGACACCTACACCAGTTAGTGAGGAAGCCAATGATAATGATCATGAAACTTCAGA
>NW_021289615.1:0-535 GCF_002162155.2 Triticum dicoccoides
CGGGCAGGGCCACGCGCAGGCCGGCGTCGGGGACCTGTGCGCGGTCGGGGGCATGGTGAGCGCGCATCGGGCGCGACCGGAGACGGCGCGGGTGTGCACGGCGATGGGGAGGGCGCGCGCGGGAGCGCGACCACTGTAGGTCGAGCGCGGCGACGGGCGCCGGTGACAGTGGCGAACGAGCTAGGGGAGGAGAGGCCGGAGCACAGAGGAAAGAGGAGGGCGCGGGGCTCACAGTGAGCCGGACGGGGAGGCAGTGGCTCGAGGTGGTTGGCGGAGAAGCGGGACGACGAGGTGGTAGCCGAGGAGGCGGGCGACGGGGTCCGGCGTGGTGACGGTGAACGACGGCGAGCGCGGGCACCGGGGATCGGCTCGGGTGCCGATCCAGATCCAGCGGGGGGGGTTCCGGCGAGGTGATCCTCCGGGCGGCGGTGACGAGGTTCCGGCGAGGTGGAAGACGGGGACGGCGAGGTCTGGCGACGGGCAGCGGCGGGACGGCGCGTGTCCACGGCGTCCGGCGAGGAGGGGGGGTGAGGAC
>NW_021289616.1:0-2274 GCF_002162155.2 Triticum dicoccoides
ATGATACCATGCCAACTTGGAACCTTTTCAGAGTTCATTTCAAAAGCTTTTCAATTTCATGGTCTTATAGCTCAAAATAATCTGTAAATGCATGAAAAAAAACAAATGAAGTCAGAAAGGGTTGTAAATTGATGATGTGGCTTTGAATGGTGCATTTTGAACAAAGAAAAACAAGGGGGTTCAAATAAGTTCAAAAGAAATGAATCCCTTTGTAACAGACGAGTTTCCGTACGAAACCCTGATACTTCGAAGGAGATTGTCTGTTTTGTACACGAAGTGCATCCAGTTTTTACCGTAAGCCTCTCTACTTTATTGCACATGATATGTGGGTGAAATGACGACACCATGCTAACTTGGAACCTTTTCAGAGTTCATTTCAAATGCTTTTCAATTTCATGGTCTTATAGCTCAAAATAATCAGTAAATGCATGAAAAAAAACAAATGAAGTCAGAAAGGGTTGTAAATTGATGATGTGGCTTTGAATGGTGCATTTTGAACATAGAAAAACAAGGAGGTTCAAATAATTTCAAAAGAAATGAAATCCCTTTGTAACAGACGAGTTTCCATATGAAACCTTGATACTTCGAAGGAGATTGTCTGTTTTGGTACACGAAGTGCATCCAGTTTTTACCGTAAACCTCTCTACTTTCTTGCCCATGCTATGTGGGTGAAATGATGAAACCATGCCAACTTGGAACCTTTTCAGAGTTCATTTCAAAAGCTTTTCAATTTCATGGTCTTATAGCTCAAAATAATCAGTAATGCATGAAAAAAAACAAATGAAGTCAGAAAGGGTTGTAAATTGATGATGTGGCTTTGAATGGTGCATTTTGAACAAAGAAAAACAAGGGGGTTCAAATAAGTTCAAAATAAATGAATCCCTTTGTAACAGACGAGTTTCCGTATGAAACCCTGATACTTCGAAGGAGATTGTCTGTTTTGTACACGTAGTGCATCCAGTTTTTGCCGTAAGCCTCTCTACTTTATTGCACATGATATGTGGGTGAAGTGATGATACCATGCCTACTTGGAACCTTTTCAGAGTTCATTTCAAATGCTTTTCAATTTCATGGTCTTATAGCTCAAAATAATCAGTAACTGCATCAAAAATAACAAATGAAGTCAGAAAGGGTTGTAAATTGATGATGTGGCTTTGAATGGTGCATTTTGAACACAGAAAAACAAGGGGGTTCAAATAAGTTCAAAAGAAATGAAATCCCTTTGTAACAGACGAGTTTCCGTATGAACCTTTGATACTTCGAAGGAGATTGTCTATTTTGTACACGAAGTGCATCTAGTTTTTACCGTAAGCCTCTCTACTTTATTGCACATGCTATGTGGGTGAAATGATGATACCATGACAACTTGGAACCTTTTCAGAGTTCATTTCAAATGCTTTTCAATTTCATGGTCTTATAGCTCAAAATAATCAGTAAATGCATGAAAAATAACAAATGAAGTCAGAAAGGGTTGTAAATTGATGATGTGGCTTTGAATGGTGCATTTTGAAAAAAGAAAAACAAGGGGGTTCAAATAAGTTCAAAAGAAATGAAATCTCTTTGTAACAGACGAGTTTCCGTATGAAACCCTGATACTTCGAAGGAGATTGTCTGTTTTGTACACAAAGTGCATACAGTTTTTGTCGTAAGCCTCTCTACTTTCTTGCACATGCTATGTGGGTGAAATGATGATACCATGCTAACTTGGAACCTTTTCAGAGTTCATTTCAAATGCTTTTCAATTTCATGGTCTTGTAGCTCAAAATAATCAGTAAATGCATGAAAAATAACAAATGAAGTCAGAAAGGGTTGTAAATTGATGATGTGGCTTTGAATGGTGCATTTTGAACATATAAAAACAAGGGGGTTCAAATAATTTCAAAAGAAATGAAATCCCTTTGTAACAGACGAGTTTCGATATGAAACCCTGATACTTCGAAGGAGATTGTCTGTTTTGTACACGAAGTGTATCCAGTTTTTGTCGTAAGCCTCTCTACTTTCTTGCACATGCTACGTGGGTGAAATGATGATACCATGCCAACTTGGAACCTTTTCAGAGTTCATTTCAAATGCTTTTCAGTTTCATGGTCTTATAGCTCAAAATAATCAGTAAATGCATGGAAAATAACAAATGAAGTTAGAAAGGGTTGTAAATTGATGATGTGGCTTTGAATGGTGCATTTTGAACACAGAAAAACAAGAGGGTTCAAATAATTTCAAAATAAATGAAATCCCTTTGTAACAAACGAGTTTCCGTATGAACCTCTGATACTT
>NW_021289616.1:2430-3054 GCF_002162155.2 Triticum dicoccoides
CTCTGATACTTCGAAGGAGATTGTCTATTTTGTACACGAAGTGCATCCAGTTCTTACCGTAAGCCTCTCTAATTTATTGCACATGCTATATGGGTGAAATGATGATACCATGCCAACTTGGAACCTTTTCAGAGTTCATTTCAAATGCTTTTCAATTATATGGTCTGATAGCTCAAAATAATCAGTAAATGCATGAAAAATAACAAATGAAGTCAAAAAGGGTTGTAAATTGATGATGTGGCTTTGAATGGTGCATTTTGAACACAGAAAAACAAGGGGGTTCAAATAAGTTCAAAAGAAATGAAATCCCTTTGTAACAGACGAGTTTCCGTATGAAACACGCATACTTCGAAGGAGATTGTCTGTTTTGTACATGAAGTACATCCAGTTTTTGCCGTAAGCCTCTCTACTTTATTGCACATGCTATGTGGGTGAAATGATGATACCATGCCAACTTGGAACCTTTTCAGAGTTCATTTCAAATGCTTTTCAATTTCATGGTCTTGTAGCTCAAAATAATCAGTAAATGCATGAAAAATAACAAATGAAGTCAGAAAGGGTTGTAAATTGATGATGTGGCTTTGAATGGTGCATTTTGAACATATAAAAACAAGGGGGTTCAAA
>NW_021289616.1:3064-5724 GCF_002162155.2 Triticum dicoccoides
TTGCACATGCTATGTGGGTGAAATGATGATACCATGCTAACTTGGAACCTTTTCAGAGTTCATTTCAAATGCTTTTCAATTTCATGGTCTTGTAGCTCAAAATAATCAGTAAATGCATGAAAAATAACAAATGAAGTCAGAAAGGGTTGTAAATTGATGATGTGGCTTTGAATGGTGCATTTTGAACATATAAAAACAAGGGGGTTCAAATAATTTCAAAAGAAATGAAATCCCTTTGTAACAGACGAGTTTCCATATGAAACCCTGATACTTCGAAGGAGATTGTCTGTTTTGTACACGAAGTGTATCCAGTTTTTGCCGTAAGCCTCTCTACTTTCTTGCACATGCTACGTGGGTGAAATGATGATACCGTGCCAACTTGGAACCTTTTCAGAGTTCATTTCAAATGCTTTTCAGTTTCATGGTCTTATAGCTCAAAATAATAAGTAAATGCATGAAAAATAACAAATGAAGTCAGAAAGGGTTGTAAATTGATGATGTGGCTTTGAATGGTGCATTTTGAACACAGAAAAACAAGGGGGTTCAAATAATTTCAAAAGAAATGAAATCCCTTTGTAACAGACGAGTTTCCGTATGAAACCCTGATACTTCGAAGGAGATTGTCTGTTTTGTACACGAAGTGCATACAATTTTTGCCGTAAGCCTCTCTACTTTCTTCCACATGCTATGTGGATGAAATGATGATCCCATGCCAACTTGGATCCTTTTCAGAGTTCATTTCAAAGGCTTTTCAATTTCATGGTCTTATAGCTCAAAATAATCAGTAAATGCATGAAAAATAAGAAATGAAGTCAGAAAGGGTTGTAAATTGATGATGTGGCTTTGAATGGTGCATTTCGAACACAGAAAAACAAGGGGGTTCAAATAAGTTCAAAAGAAATGAAATCCCTTTGTGACAGACGAGTTTCCGTATGAAACCTTGATACTTCGAAGGAGATTGTCTATTTTGTACACGAAGTGCATCCAGTTTTTACCGTAAGCCTCTCTACTTTATTGCACATGCTATGTGGGTGAAATGATGATACCATGCCAACTTGGAACCTTTTCAGAGTTCATTTCAAAAGCTTTTCAATTTCATGCTCTTATAGCTCAAAATAATCAGTAAATGCATGAAAAAAACAAATGAAGTCAGAAAGGGTTGTAAATTGATGATGTGGCTTTGAATGGTGCATTTTGAACAAAGAAAAACAAGGGGGTTCAAATAAGTTCAAAAGAAATGAATCCCTTTGTAACAGACGAGTTTCCGTATGAAACCCTGATACTTCGAAGGAGATTGTCTGTTTTGTACACGAAGTGCATCCAGTTTTTGCCGTAAGCCTCTATACTTTATTGCACATGATATGTGGGTGAAATGACGACACCATGCTAACTTGGAACCTTTTCAGAGTTCATTTCAAATGCTTTTCAATTTCATGGTCTTATAGCTCAAAATAATCAGTAAATGCATGAAAAATAACAAATGAAGTCAGAAAGGGTTGTAAATTGATGATGTGGCTTTCAATGGTGCATTTTGAACATAGAAAAACAAGGAGGTTCAAATAATTTCAAAAGAAATGAAATCCCTTTGTAACAGACGAGTTTCCATATGAAACCTTGATACTTCGAAGGAGATTGTCTGTTTTGTACACGAAGTGCATCCAGTTTTTACCGTAAACCTCTCTACTTTCTTGCCCATGCTATGTGGGTGAAATGATGAAACCATGCCAACTTGGAACCTTTTCAGAGTTCATTTCAAAAGCTTTTCAATTTCATGGTCTTATAGCTCAAAATAATCAGTAATGCATGAAAAAAAACAAATGAAGTCAGAAAGGGTTGTAAATTGATGATGTGTCTTTGAATGGTGCATTTTGAACAAAGAAAAACAAGGGGGTTCAAATAAGTTCAAAAGAAATGAATCCCTTTGTAACAGACGAGTTTCCGTATGAAACCCTGATACTTCGAAGGAGATTGTCTGTTTTGTACACGTAGTGCATCCAGTTTTTGCCGTAAGCCTCTCTACTTTATTGCACATGATATGTGGGTGAAGTGATGATACCATGCCTACTTGGAACCTTTTCAGAGTTCATTTCAAATGCTTTTCAATTTCATGGTCTTATAGCTCAAAATAATCAGTAAATGCATCAAAAATAACAAATGAAGTCAGAAAGGGTTGTAAATTGATGATGTGGCTTTGAATGGTGCATTTTGAACACAGAAAAACAAGGGGGTTCAAATAAGTTCAAAAGAAATGAAATCCCTTTGTAACAGACGAGTTTCCGTATGAACCTTTGATACTTCGAAGGAGATTGTCTATTTTGTACACGAAGTGCATCCAGTTTTTACCGTAAGCCTCTCTACTTTATTGCACATGCTATGTGGGTGAAATGATGATACCATGCCAACTTGGAACCTTTTCAGAGTTCATTTCAAATGCTTTTCAATTTCATGGTCTTATAGCTCAAAATAATCAGTAAATGCATGAAAAATAACAAATGAAGTCAGAAAGGGTTGTAAATTGATGATGTGGCTTTGAATGGTGCATTTTGAACACAGAAAAACAAGGGGGTTCAAATAAGTTCAAAAGAAATGAAATCCCTTTGTAACAGACGAGTTTCCGTATGAAACCCTGATACTTCGAAGGAGATTGTCTGTTTTGTACA
>NW_021289616.1:6430-7653 GCF_002162155.2 Triticum dicoccoides
ACACGAAGTGGATACAGTTTTTGCCATAAGCCTCTCTACTTTCTTGCACACGCTATGTGGGTGAAATTATGATACCATGCCAACTTGGATCCTTTTCATAGTTCATTTCAAAGGCTTTTCAATTTAATGGTCTTATAGCTCAAAATAATCAGTAAATGCATGAAAAATAACAAATGAAGTCAGAAAGGGTTGTAAATTGATGATGTGGCTTTGAATGGTGCATTTCGAACACAGAAAAACAAGGGGGTTCAAATAAGTTCAAAAGAAATGAAATCCCTTTGTAACAGACGAGTTTCCGTATGAAACCTTGATACTTCGAAGGAGATTGTCTATTTTGTACACGAAGTGCATCCAGTTTTTACCGTAAGCCTCTCTACTTTATTGCACATGCTATGTGGGTGAAATGATGATACCATGCCAACTTGGAACCTTTTCAGAGTTCATTTCAAAAGCTTTTCAATTTCATGGTCTTATAGCTCAAAATAATCAGTAAATGCATGAAAAAAACAAATGAAGTCAGAAAGGGTTGTAAATTGATGATGTGTCTTTGAATGGTGCATTTTGAACAAAGAAAAACAAGGGGGTTCAAATAAGTTCAAAAGAAATGAATCCCTTTGTAACAGACGAGTTTCCGTATGAAACCCTGATACTTCGAAGGAGATTGTCTGTTTTGTACATGAAGTGCATCCAGTTTTTTCCGTAAGCCTCTCTACTTTATTGCACATGATATGTGGGTGAAATGACGAGACCATGCTAACTTGGAACCTTTTTAGAGTTCATTTCAAATGCTTTTCAATTTCATGGTCTTATAGCTCAAAATAATCAGTAAATGCATGAAAAATAACAAATGAAGTCAGAAAGGGTTGTAAATTGATGATGTGGCTTTGAATGGTGCATTTTGAACATAGAAAAACAAGGAGGTTCAAATAATTTCAAAAGAAATGAAATCCCTTTGTAACAGACGAGTTTCCATATGAAACCTTGATACTTCGAAGGAGATTGTCTGTTTTGTACACAAAGTGCATCCAGTTTTTACCGTAAACCTCTCTACTTTCTTTCCCATGCTATGTGGGTGAAATGATGAAACCATGCCAACTTGGAACCTTTTCAGAGTTCATTTCAAAAGCTTTTCAATTTCATGGTCTTATAGCTCAAAATAATCAGTAATGCATGAAAAAAAACAAATGAAGTCAGAAAGGGTTGTAAATTGATGATGTGGCTTT
>NW_021289617.1:0-867 GCF_002162155.2 Triticum dicoccoides
TATTTATGTATATGAGATTTGAACTAGTTCGATAATTAATATAACTAGTTTATTTAGGTATATGAGATTTGAACTAGTTCAATAATTAATATAACTAGTTTATTTTTAGTAAGAAAAATTAGGTATCTGAGATTTGATGATCTAATTAAAATAGTATTTGTTAATGAGTTTTTCTGTTTATTTAATTTTTTATATATTTTGAGTTTATATAAATGTTAGATTAATGTCGAATGTTAGATGAATTAGATAGAAAAGTTAAATATATAGTAATATCAATTGTTAGAGATGAATATATTTAGATATATTAATGTCAAATGTTAGATGAATATATATTTGGCTAGATATTAATTAATGTTAGATAGTAATAGGTGTTTAATGTTTCACCCATATGACATAGGAAATGTCATCTGACGACGAAAAAGATTTCATTATGTGCGAACACTGTGAAGACCAGCGCGGCCTGTGCGACAGAAATTTCCTTGTTGATGGTAGGCGCTTCAGCATCAAGCTGGATGAGACATTCAAAGTTGATACAGTAAGTCACTTTGTCAATTATTATTTGAATGCAAAACTTATGCTTCATTTGCTTCAACTTATAATTTTAAATTTTCACTATTCTATTAGCGCATCCCCTGCCATGCAAGAATTTTTGTCTTGGATAAGATAGGTTTTAGTGCTATAGATGATATGGAGGTAAAGAGAGTTTACTTGACACTACTAGAAATACCACTACTAATGGCGCACCTAATATGGCCATTAATGGCGCATCACTGGTGCGCCATTGATAGCACGCCATTAGTAATTTTTACTAATGGCGCACCACCTGGTGCGCCATTAGTATCTGGTATACTAATGGCGCACCACCTG
>NW_021289618.1:0-1747 GCF_002162155.2 Triticum dicoccoides
AACACTAGCAGTTTTGGCCGATTCTGGCCCGTTTCGTGGACTATTACTCATTGCTTTGGGGCCCCGGAGTGATTTCCACGATTAACGAACCCCGGGGAGCGCTTATGTGTCGGTTATCAGCACTCGCGGTTTTTGTCCATTCTGACCCGTTTCGTGTAGTATTACGCCTAAAACGATTTCCATGGTTGTTGAACCCCAAGATGCGTTTAAGTGTAGGTCATCAACAATTGTAGTTGGGCCGATTCTGGCCCGTTTCTTGGTCTATCACTCAGTTTTGGGGGTCCCAGAGTGATTTCCACGATTTATGAACCCCGGGGTGCATTTACGTGTCGGTCATCAACACTCACAGTTTTGGCTGATTCTGGCCAGTTTCGTGGACTATTTACTCACTGTTTAGGGGCCCCGAAGTGATTTCCATAGTTGTTGAACCGCAAGGTGGGCTTACGTGTCGGTCATCAGCAGTCACAGTTTTGGCTGATTCTGGCACGTTGCTTGGACTATCACTCTATTTTTTGGGTCCCGGTGTGATTTCCATGATTGACGAATACTCGGGTCCGTTTATGTGTCGGTCATCAACACTCACAGTTTTGGCCGATTCTGGCCCGTTTCATGCACTATTACGCAATGTTTTGTGGTCTCGACGTGATTTCCACGATTAACAAACCGCGTGGTGCGTTTACGTGTTGGTCATCAACACTCACGTTTCTTTTCGATTTTGACCAGTTTCGTGGACTTTTACTCACCGTTTTGGGGTCCCAAAGCGATTTCCATGGTTGTTGAACCCCAAGGTGCGCTTAAGTGTAGGTCATCAACAATCGCAGTTTGGGCCGATTCTGGCCCGTTTCTTAGAGTATTACTTAGTTTTGGGGGTCCCAGAGTGATTTCCACGATTTACGAACCCCGTGCTGCATTTACGTGTCGGTCAATGACACTCACAATTTTGGCCAATTTCTGGTCTGTTTCGTGCACTGTTACTCTATTTTTTGGGTCCCGGTGTGATTTCCATGATTGACGAACACTCCGGTGCGTTTATGTGTCGGTCATCAACACTCATAGTTTTGGCCGATTCTGGCCCGTTTCGTGGACTATTACGGACTATTTTGGGGTCTCGAAGAGATTTCCACGATTAACAAACCGCGGGGTGCGTTTACGTGTTGGTCATCAACACTCACACTTTTGGCCGATTCTTACCCATTTTGTAGACTATTACTCACTGTTTTGGGGTCCCGGAGTGATTTCCATGATTAACGAACCCCGGGGTGCGTTTACGTGTCGGTCATCAACACTCGCGTTTCTTTTCTATTTTGACCCGTTTCGTGGACTATTACTCACCGTTTTGGGGTCCCAAAGCGATTTCCATGGTTGTTGAACCCCAAGGTGCGCTTAAGTGTAGGTCATCAACAATCGTAATTTGGGCCGATTCTGGCCCGTTTCTTAGAGTATTACTTAGTTTTGGGGGTCCCGGAGTGATTTCCATGATTTACGAACCCCGTGGTGCGTTTACGTGTCGGTCAATGACACTCACAATTTTGGCCAATTTCTGGTCCGTTTCGTGCACTATTACTCTATTTTTGGGTCACCATGTGATTTTCATGATTGACGGACACTCGGGTGCGTTTATGTGTCGGTCATCAACACTTGCAGTTTTGGCCGATTCTGCCCCGTTTCTGGACTATTACGGACTGTTTTGGGGTCTCGAAGTGATTTTCACGATTAACGAACCGCGGGGTGCGTTTACGTGTTGGTC
>NW_021289619.1:0-4609 GCF_002162155.2 Triticum dicoccoides
AACTATCGTAGCACACAGCAGTTTGAAACGCGTTGTCTTAATGCAGTAAAAGAGAGCAGGAGCGAGAACATGGGATTGTATCGATATGATCAAATGGTTGGTTGCTTGCCTGATGGTTCGATGCACTGATACGGTTCTTCGTTAGGGTAATCAGGGTACTCTTCGGGGACAGAACCTGCCGCAGAGAGCACCGATACACAAACATTACCAAACAGTATGCAACAATATGATGCATGCATGAAACATGGCAATATGAGTGTGTTGGGCTAATGCAACTAAAACCAGAAGGGTTTGAACAAATTTGAATCAAAGATTCAAATTACGAACTCAAACATGGCCTTTTAAAGTGCTTTTCCTTGTTCTGTTAAAAACATCAATTTAAATTGTTTGATCATGCATGAAAATAGTACAGATGGATAGATTGGATTTTTCTGATCATTTTTCATATATAATTTGTCCAATTTGGAGTTACAGAATAAAAGTTATGAATTTTTGAAGTTTAAATAATATTCTGGAATTTCCTGATTTAATTTAAATCCAGAAATTATAGTTATTGCGCCAGCATGACGTCAGCATGACGTCAGTGGTCAACTGCGGCTGGCTGGAGTCAAACCTGACGTGTGGGGCCCACACGTCAGTGACAGGGGGGTTAAACAGGGTTAAATTAATTCTAATTACTAATTAGTGGCGTTGGGGCCCACTGGTCAGTGTCAGGGGTTAACTAACAGTGGTTAGCGCTAATCTAACCATCTGACTGACAGGGCCCACGCGTCAGTGACCCTGGGGGGTCAAACCCCAGGTCGGACAGGTCAAACCCCACCGGCGACATGACGCCGGCGAGGCCCGAGACGGCGGCGAAAGTGCTTTTTGCCATTCCGGCAACCAAATGGACGGCGGAAGGCATCTACGTGTTGCTGAGGTTGAGCCGTGACTATTGGTGGTGGTGGTTGGGCTCGGGGTGGCCGGAGTTGACGGCGGCGAGCTCGGCTGCGGCGGCCGGAGTTCGGGTGCGGTCGAAATCGACGTTGCAGGGGGCTTGGGGAGGCGTTAGTGCGCGCTGCGTGCTCCTGGTGAGGTGGGGAGCACGATAGTGCGCTCGGTTGGGTGCTACGGTGACCGTGGCCACGACGGCGACATCGCCGGCAGCGTGGAGCTCTCGGCCAAGGTGGGGCTAGGGCCTAGAGGTCGAAAGAGACCAGGGGAGAAGGGGGAAATGATCCGGGGGCTCACCGCGGGGCTGCAGAGGTGGTTAGCGGGCTCGGGGACGCGCTGGAGACGACGAATTCGACGGCGACGATGATCGGAGCCCGAAGAGGGGAACGGCGACGTGGCGGCGATGCAGGGCTTCCGGGGAGCTGTGGAGCGGTGGGGAGGAAGAGGGAGTCGAGGCGGAGCTCCTGAGCTAGTCGGGGGAGCGAGGGGTGGTCGGAGATGGCTGCTATGGCGAACGGCGGCGACGGTGGTGTTCGGCCGTGTGAGAGAGAGAGCGAGGGAGAGGAGGGGAGAGCCGGGGGAGAGTGAGAGAGAGCAGGGGGGATCGGGACGGCCTGCGGGAGTCGTCCACGCGGCCAGGAGCGCGTCGGCAAGCAGGAGGTGGCCGCGCGGCCGTGCGCGCGCGAGCACGCAGCAGCTTCGGGGCGAGGGGAGGAAGACGACGGAGAGCTGCAGTGGTGGGCTGGGCCGCTGCTGGCTGGGCCGCACAGTGGAGGAGCCCAGGTAAGTTTTCCCCCTTTTTATTTCTGTTTCTGTTTTATTTAATATATCTGCAACTTTGTTGAATTAAATAAAATACCTAGGCAAGTTCAAAAATCACCAAACTATTCCTGGCCCATAGTTGGATTATTTCCAACATGAAACATTTTAGTTTGGAGATATTTGAGCATTTAAATATTTTATATTATTTTAAATGCCCAAATTCAAATATTTATGATTTAATTCAAAAACCCTAGGATGGCCTAGGAAAATGTGCACCATTTTTGGCAGAGGTTCTGAACCAAGACAAAAATGATGGGCATTTTAGAAGGGCATTTCAGGTTCATTGAAAAATTATTTCAGTAACCCTAGTTGGTTTCAGAGGGGACTGGGGGTTCTGTCATCCCCATTTCAAGTTTCTGATGAATGAGTAAACATGATGCAACACTCTAATGCATGACTAGCTAGGGTGTGACAACTCACCCCCACTCAAAAGAATCTCGTCCCGAGATTTGGGTTCCTCCGGGAAGAAGGCGGGATACTCGAGTCGAAGACGATCCTCCCTTTCCCAAGTTGCTTCATCCTCAGAATGATGCGACCATTGAACCTTGAGAAACTTGATATTATGACGTCGCGTGGTACGTTCGGCTTGATCGAGGATACGAATGGGGTACTCTCGATATGTAAGATCATCTTGGAGATCAAGCGTTTCGTGGTCCACTTCACGGATAGGATCCGAGAAGCAACGCCTGAGTTGAGAAACGTGGAAGACATCGTGAACTCTGGAGAGGTGCGGAGGTAGTTCCAACTGGTAGGCAACTTCTCCTTGTTTGGCAAGAATGCGAAAAGGTCCAATGTAACGAGGAGCCAATTTGCCTTTGATACCGAAACGATGGGTTCCCTTCAGAGGGGTGACCCGAAGATAAGCCTTCTCGTCAACCTCGAAAGTCATAGCCTTATGTTTTCGGTCATATTGACTCTTTTGACGAGATTGGGCTGTTTTCAACTTTTCACGAACGATGCGAACTTGTTCTTCTGCTTCCTGAATCATATCCGGGCCAAAGAATTGTCTTTCCCCGGTCTCTGACCAGTTAAGGGGTGTTCGACATCGTCGTCCATAGAGAACTTCAAAAGGGGCTTTACCTAAGCTAGATTGATAGCTGTTGTTGTAAGCGAATTCGGCAAATGGAAGGCACTTCTCCCAGTCCATTCCGAATGAGATAACAGAGGCTCGAAGCATGTCTTCTAGAATTTGGTTGACGCGTTCCACTTGACCACTCGACTGGGGGTGGAAAGCGGTGCTAAAGGAAAGACGGGTTCCCATAGCATTTTGGAAACTTTCCCAAAATCGAGAGGTGAAAAGACTTCCTCGATCCGAGTTAATTTCCAAAGGGACACCATGAAGGGACACTATTCGGGAGATGTATAAGTATGCCAGCTGACTAGCGGTTATACTCTCTCGAACAGGTAGGAAATGGGCTACTTTGGAAAGACGATCGACCACGACGAAAATAGCATTATTCCCTCTCTTAGTCCTGGGAAAACCGGTAATGAAATCCATACTAATTTTATCCCATTTCCATTCAGGAATAGCTAGGGGTTGAAGGGTGCCAGCAGGCCATTGGTGCTCTGCTTTTACACGACGACAGACGTCGCAATTTGCAATATACTGAGCAATTTCTCTCTTCATCCTAGTCCACCAGAACCTCTGGCGTAGGTCCTGATATATCTTAGTGCTACCGGGATGAATGGTGAGAGGAGATTCATGAGCCTCCTTAAGGATCAACTGCCGTAGATGCTGGTTCTTGGGAACCACTAGACGGTTCTCAAAGTACACAACACCATGATCATTTGTGGAGAAACAACTAGCACCTCCGCTAGCAATGTTCTCCTTGATCTTAGCTATTCCCTTATCTCGCTTCTGGGCAGCAATGATTTGATCCGTAAGAGTAGGTTTCGCCACCAAGGTGGAAAGAAATCCTTGAGGAACAATATGAAGGTTAAGCTTCCGAAATTCCTCATGGAGAAGCGGTTGACTTTGTTGTAACATCAGGTTGTTACAATAAGATTTACGACTTAGCGCATCAGCCATGACGTTGGCTTTCCCTGGGGTGTAGGTTATTCCTAAGTCGAAGTCGGTGATCAATTCAACCCAACGTCTCTGCCTGAGATTCAAATCCGGTTGGGTGAAGATGTACTTCAGTCTTTGGTGATCAGTGAATATTTCGCAACGATTACCGAGGAGGTAATGTCGCCAGGTCTTAAGTGCATAGACTACGGCTGCAAGCTCTAGATCATGGGTAGGATAATTCTCCTCATGTGGGTGCAATTGTCGTGAAGCGTAGGCAATTACGTGTCGATCTTGCATGAGAATGCAACCTAGTCCTTGTCGCGAGGCGTCGCAGTAGATAACAAAGTCCTTGGAGAAGTCTGGCGGTACCAGCACGGGAGCAGAAGTCAGGCGTCTTTTCAGTTCCTGAAAGCTGTGCTCACATTGTGGAGTCCACTCGAACTTCTTATCTTTCTTGAGGAGTTCGGTTAGAGGTTTGGCAACCTTGGAGAAGTTCTCGACAAAGCGACGACAATAGCTCGCTAAGCCTAGAAAACTCCGAACTTGCTTGACCGATTCAGGTGGAGTCCAGTTAAGGACGGCTTGAACTCGCTCAGGGTTAACAGCAATACCTTTACCAGATATTACATGACCCAGATAGGTCACTTCTGACAACCAGAATTCACATTTAGAAAATTTGGCATAAAGGCGATGCTCTCGAAGTTTCTTCAACACTAGCCTTAGATGTTCGGCATGTTCTTCCTCGTTCTTGGAGTAGATGAGTATATCATCGAGATAAACTACGACGAATTTATCCAAATACTCCATGAAGATTGAGTTCATTAACCGAGAAAAGGTGGCTGGAGC
>NW_021289620.1:0-1515 GCF_002162155.2 Triticum dicoccoides
AGCAAAATAGCTGTATGGGACATGCCAACACCATGTGCGTCCACACGTATAAATGGGTGATGCAGAGTATGTAGCCAAGCAGCATATATGCGTTGATCCCATATTTGTTCTCTTTGAACCTTTTTCCTATGTGAGGGTAGCAAATCTAGTCCTGCACAAACTACCCGACCCCCCTTCAACAAAGATATCGGTTCTTTATAGATGTGTGTACTAGGTTACCCCCTTTTTCCCTTTTCGACCTACAAAGCGGCTGGATAGCCAGTCTATACCACTTTGAAAGTGCGTTATATCAACTAGAGGGGGGTGAATAGGCGATTTTTATAAATTCTTCACTGAAGAATTTGCCGGTGAGGAAATTCCTTAGCGAAGAACTACTAGCAGCGGAATAAGTACTCAGAAGTAAGCATAACATGATACAGACATAGTCATCATGATGAAATGAAGACAAGCATAGAGTACAGAAAGCGTAAACACAAGATAACACAAGATGAAGACAAACAGACTGAAGAAATTGAACTGAGGAAATTAAGAAAGTCTTCAGTCAAAGTCTTCAAACACAGATATGAACAATCACTCAACACAGTAATGAGGAAATGAAAGAGTTGAGGAAATAGAACCAGTAAGGTTGGTGAAGATAATGATTTGTTAGACCAGTTCCAACTGCTGTCTCAGTTGTACATCTGGTTGGAGCGGCTGAGTATTTAAACTCGAGGACACGCAGTCCCGGACACCTAGTCGCTGAGCACGCAGCTCAGGACACCAAGCCCTCACCGTATTCTCCTTGAACTAAGGTCACACAGACCTCGTCCAAACACTCATGGTAAGTCTTCAGGCGACTTCCAAACCTTCACAGACTCGGTCACTCGGCGATCCACAATTCCTCTTGGATGCTCTAGACCATGACGCCTAACCTTCTGGAAGAAGCACAGTCTTCAATGGTAACAAGCGTTGGATCCACGCAAGATCAATCTCTTCAGTGATACTCAATCACTTTGGGTTTGTAGGTGTTTGGGTTTGGAGTTTTTCCTCACTAGATGATTTTCGCTCAAAGTCCTCGGAGGATGGGTTGCTCTCAAATGACAAGTGTCAGTTTCTCTCGGAGCAGGCAACCAACTAGTGGTTGTAGGGGGCGGCTATTTATAGCCTAGGGAGCAGCCTGACATGATAAGACATAAATGCCCTTGTCTGATATGACCGTTAGGTGGATAAGATATTTTGGGATAGCTAGCGTGTAGCACAGCAACGGTCGGAAATTTGACTATCAAATTCCTCAGGGCTATCATGATCCTCACTGTGTAGGCAATCCGCACTGGTGAATTCCTAACTCCTTAGTCAGAAAAAATTCCTCAGCGACCAGAAGAACTTCGTCTCTTTCACTGAAGAAATTGACTAAACTGTATGAGATTTCCAAAGGCTTCACTCGAAGGGTTTGGTAGGTGTAGGATTTTGAGTTGAGCATCACTTGGAAATTTTTCCTTAGTATTTCCTCGACCACCTTTAACAGTACGGTGTTTC
>NW_021289621.1:0-1307 GCF_002162155.2 Triticum dicoccoides
TTAGCTAGCTCCAAAATGACATAATAACCTTACTTAGCTCCAAAATGACCTATTTAACCTAGGCTAGCTCTAAAATTACCTATACTTAGCATTTTTTCCTCCAAAATGACTCAATATGCTTAGCTAGCTCAAAAATTACATAATAAGCTTAATTAGCTCCAAAATGACATATTTAACCTAGGATAGCTCTAAAATGACCTATACTTAGCATTTTTCCTCCAAAATGACTTAATATGCTTAGCTAGCTTAAAAATGACATATTTAACCTAGGATAGCTCTAAAATGACCTACACTTAGCATTTTTTCCTCCAAAATGACTTAATATGCTTAGCTAGCTCTAAAATGATATAATATGCTTAACAAATGACATATTTTAGGTCCTAAATGACTTCATATGCTTAGCTAGCTCCAAAATGACATAATAACCATATTTAGCTCCAAAATGACCTATTCAACCTAGGCTAGCTCTAAAGTGACCCATAGTTAGCATTTTTTCCTCCAAAATGCTCAATATGCTTAGCTAGCTCAAAAATGACATAATAAGCTTAATTAGCTCCAAAATGACATATTTAACCTAGGAGAGCTCTAAAATGACCTATACTTAGCATTTTTTTCTCCAAAATGACTTAATATGCTTAGCCTAGCTTAAAAATGACATATTTAACCTAGGATAGCTCTAAAATGACCTATACTTAGCATCGTTTCCTCCAAAATGACTTAATATGCTTAGCTAGCTCTTAAATGATATAATATGCTTAAGAAATGACATTATTTAGGTCCTAAATGACTTCATATGCTTAGCTAGCTCCAAAATGACCTATTTAACCTAGGCTAGCTCTAAAGTGACCCATAGTTAGCATTTTTTCCTCCAAAATGACTCAACATGCTTAGCTAGCTCAAAAATGACATAATAAGCTTAATTAGCTCCAAAATGACATATTTAACCTAGGATAACTCTAAAATGACCGATACTTAGCATTTTTCCTCCAAAATGACTTAATATGCTTAGCTAGCTTAAAAATGACATATTTAACCTAGGATAGCTCTAAAATGACCTATACTTAGCATCGTTTCCTCCAAAATAACTTAATATGCTTAGCTAGCTCTAAAATGATATAATATGCTTAAGAAATGACATATTTTAGGTCCTAAATGACTTCATATGCTTAGCTAGCTCCAAAATGACATGATAACCTAACTTAGCTCCAAAATGACCTATTTAACCTAGGCTAGCTCTAAAATGACCTATACTTAGCATTTTTTCCTCCAAGATGATTTAACATGCTTAGCTAGCTCAAAAATTACAT
>NW_021289622.1:0-1066 GCF_002162155.2 Triticum dicoccoides
AAAACAAACAGAAAACGCGGTTTTTTTCGTTTTCAGGAAGGCACGGCCGTAACTCTCGCGAAAGCACAACCGTGCCTCTCGCGGAAGCAAAACCGTGACTCGCGAAAGAAAAAAAAACAGAAAACGTGTTTTCTTTTGTTTCCGAGAGGCACGGACGTGACTTGCGAAAGCACAACTGTGCCTCTCGCGGAAGCAAAACCGTGACTCTCACGAAAAAATAGAAAACGCGTTTGTTTTCCGTTTCTGAGAGGCACAGCCATGACTCTCGCGAAAGCAAACCCGTGCCTCTCGCGGAAGGAAAACCGTGACTCTCACGCCAGAAAAAACGAGTTTTTTGCGCAATTTTTTTTTGTTCGAAATTCTTTTTTTGGTCGAAAAGTTAGGGAAGACCGGTGGAATACCAAAACGTTTAAAAAAACCGTTTAAACAGTCGAAAATGCGCGCGAAAAAAAAACAAAATCCTGAGGGAGCATCCAGAGCGCGACATGTGGCGAATGACTGAGAGCACGCCAAGAGGCGCTGATCGTTTTGAGGCTCCCGAAGGAGCGCTCGTTAATTAGTTGCTCTCCTGTCAAGCTGGCACGGAGGGAATTCATTTTATGGGCTTTTGAATTCCAAGTTGATGGGTTCAGCCCTTAGTTTTTATTGGGTTGATGCACATACTATGCATATACCTGTACCCTGGCCAAGGAAAAGTCGTTACCCAACACTCGTACGCTGGCTCCGCCCTGCCACGGGATAAACTCTCCGTGTGTGATATGAAAATTACACACACGAGGCCAATTGGCACAAGGAAATTAGCGGAATTCACATGGTGATCACGCTGGTGCCTCTTGCGCTCTTTGACTTTCTCTCGTCTTCCACTATGCTTTTCCGACATCGCTTCGTCACCACTCACCAGACATGTTTTTTTTTAAATGGAACTGGGACACAAGTAGTCTCACCCAGAAAAAGATGGTGACATTGTGCAGGGCTGTTAGCTCGAGGTTGTTTTGGTAAGCTTGTATACCTATTGGAAATTGATCATCCAGCAGAACTTGCACAGCTGTCGGTCAAACTCGATTTT
>NW_021289623.1:0-1399 GCF_002162155.2 Triticum dicoccoides
GTCTCGACGTCCCCGACCTCCTCGACAAGCCACGACGCCACGGACGCGCTGCAACGCCGCCATCACCACCGTCTTCATCGCCATGGCCGGAGATCGCCGCCGCTCGATTCGCAGCAACGAGGACGCCCCCGAGCTCACCAACCCCTTCGTTCGATCCGCTGTGAGCTGCTGCGTCGATCCCCTCCCTCCCCTGGCACTTTTTCTCCTGCTAGCGCCAATATCCACCGGAGCCGAGAGCTCTTCGCCGCCGGCCATGTCGCCGCCGTAGCCACCGTTGCCTAGAGCTGCAACCGAGCACGCGGCCGTGCTCAGTGCAACCCCAGGAGGTCGTAACACCCCCCTTTGCCTCCTGCCGTGCTCCCTAACACCGACCCCGAGCTCGCCCGAGCTCCGGCCGCCGCCGAGGTCGACGCCGTGCTCAACTTCGGCCACCTCGCGGCCTCCCGTCCGTTCCTTTGGATGCGGAGGAGCAAGAGCTTCTCCCTAGTGCCCTCAGCGCGCCAAACCACCGCTCGTAGCGCCAAACCCGCCACCACCCGAACTCCGGCCGCCGCCGTCGTCATGATTGCCGTCGCCTCCGGCCACCCTAGCTTCTCCCGTTTGCCCTGTTAGATGCGCGCGAGCCTGGGCATCCCGTAGAGCCCCTCCGCCGCTCTTTTGGTCATCAGAGGGCGAATCCCGACGCTCTCCGCCGTCCCTGGCCTCGCCGGCGACGAGCCTCGGGTCAACTCCGGCGAGTTTGACCCGGGTTTGACCCCACTGGCCGGTTTGACCCCCCTCTCTCTCACTGACATGCGGGCCCCGCCCGGCTAATTAAGTTAGGTTAGTATTAACTAAGCTAGGTTAGTTTAGTCAGACACTGACACTCGGGACCCACCGGTTAGAGTTTGACCGGACTGTGCCACGTTGACCTGCTGACGTCATCATGACGTTAGGATGACGCAGTAATGTTTTCTGGATTTGTTTTTATTCAGAAAATTCCAGAAAATTGTATAAACTTCTAAAAATCATAGAAATTCAACCGTAACTCCAAATTAAATAATTTATATATGAAAAATTATCAGAAAAATTCAAGGAATCCATCTGTACCATTTTCATGCATGTTAGAACAACTTATAGCTGCTGTTTAGCACAAATCAATTAAATGGCATTTGAATAATCACATATGGAGTTTAAATTTGAATCTTGTATTCAAACCAACTTCATTTAATCTGTTGCTAGTTGCATTAGCTCAAAACACATTCATTTTGCCATGTCATGATCATGCATCATATTGTGCATTGCATTGATTGTGTTCCCTTCTATGTTGCCGGTATTTGTCCCCTCTCGATAGACGTGATACCGATGATGTGATCGTTGACACTGATGAAGACTCAATGCTATCTTCAGAAGTGCCAGG
>NW_021289624.1:0-823 GCF_002162155.2 Triticum dicoccoides
TAAAACTTAATTAAAACTAATCCTGTTTAATTAACAGGGCTGGGCCCCACCTGTCATTGACTCAGGGGAGTCAACCAGGGCCCACCCGTGGTCAAACCCGAGTCGGCTGCACCGGCGTTTAGCCGCCGGCGAGCCCGACGCGGCGGCGGAAGTGGTTTTGGTCATTTCGGCCACCAAACGGACTGCGGAGACCACCGGGGTGGAGCTGAGGCCAACCCGCAGCTCTTGGCGGAGCCCGTTGGGGTCGGGGTGGCCGGAGTCGACGGCGGCGAGCTCGGCTGCGGCCGCCGGGGTTCGGTCGTGCACGGGAACGGTGCTGGAGCTCGAAGTCGAGCAAAGCGAGGCGCTAGGGATGCTCTACGGGGTCTTGCGAACTTGTTGGACTCGCCGGGGTGACCAAATGGTCACCGGAGCTGCGTCGACGGCGAGCTCGGCGACGGCGGAGGTTCGGCCGTGGTGGGGAGGTGGCTACGGTGAGGGAACGAGGGGAAGGAGAGGGGAAACGGTGGCGTAGCTCACCGCGGTTGTAGTGGGCGTCGAAGCGGGCTCGGGGACGCACTGGAGACGGCGAATTCGACGGCGGCGGTGGTCGGAGCCCGAAGAGGGGAACGGCGACGTGGCGGCGATGCAGGGCTTCCGGGGAGCTGTGGAGCGGTGGGGAGGAAGAGGGAGTCGTGGCGGAGCTCCTGAGCTAGTCGGGGGAGCGAGGGGTGGTCGGAGACGGTGGCTATGGCGAACGGCGGCGAGTGTGGTGTTCGGCCGGGCGAGAGAGAGAGCGAGGGAGAGGAGAGGGGAGCCGGGGGAGAGTGAGAGAGAGCAGGGG
>NW_021289625.1:0-788 GCF_002162155.2 Triticum dicoccoides
GAAACGGGTCAGAATCGACAAAAACCGCGAGTGTTGATGACCGACACGTAAACCCACCCCAGGGTTCATTAATCGTGGAAATCACTCCAGGACCCCAAAACAGTGAGTAATAGTCCATGAAATGGGCCAGGATCGGCCAAAACTGTCAATGTTGATGACCTACACGTAAGCCCACCTTGGGGTTCAACAAGCACAAAAATCACTTTTTGACCCCAAAACAGTGAGTAATAGTCCACGAAACTTGTCAGAATCAACAAAAACCGCGAGTCTTGATGACCGACACGTAAACGCACCCCAGGGTTTGTTAACCAATGAAATCGCTCCGGGCCCCGAAAACAGTGAGTAATAGTCCATGAAATGGGCCAGAATCGGCCAAAACTATGGGTGTTGTTGACCGTCACGTAAGCACACCTTGGGGTTCGACAAGCATGGAAATCACTTCGGGACCACTAAACGGTGAGTAATAGTCCATGAAACGGGTCAGAATCGACAAAAACCGCGAGTGTTGATGACCGACACGTAAACGCACCCCAGGGTTCGTTAATCATGGAAATCACTCCAGGACCCCAAAACAGTGAGTAATAGTCCACGAAACGGGTCAGAATCAACAAAAACTGTGAGTGTTAATAACCGGCACGTAAACGCACCCCAGGGTTTGTTAATCGTTGAAATCACTCCGGGACTCCAAAATAGTGAGTAATAGTCCATGAAACGGGCCAGAATCGGCTAAAACTGTCAGTGTTGATGACCGACACGTAAACACAGCTTGGGGTTCAACAAGCATGGAA
>NW_021289626.1:0-998 GCF_002162155.2 Triticum dicoccoides
CAGCGTGAATATTATTAAATACTTGGAGCGCGATAAAATCATGAGTTTTTTACACAACGTGGGCACATGTGCTATAGGATTGATGGTAATTTTTCATAATTTTTTGTGATGGAGAAGTATCTGAACACTTCCCTCTACGCGGATTGCTCTTCGCACGTCTACGACTGTGGCCGGCGGCCTCCGGGGGCTAGCATACCGTCAAATCTTGCGTAGGCGGCCTCTCACAAATCTGGAAGTGTTGAGGCGGTTGCAAACGCCCAGCACGCGTCTCCGGGGTGTGCCCCCCCCCCCTCACGGACGCCGCCGTCGCCGGCACCTGGAGAGGGGAAACGGACGCGTCGGGTCTACACGGAGTGGATGTAGCTGTGGGTTTGGCCCGGATGTTGCTCCAAAGTGTTCCTCTGGGCCGACCTAACACAACCGGGTGGAGAGGTCCACTGGTCAAAGCCCGTCCGTGGGAAGTCAAAAGGCTAGATCTCGTGGTCAACCGCTCCAGGGTTAGGCGGGACGGGGGCCCTGGGGGGTAGCAATGCCACCGAAGCGTCGTAGCGGGCCCTCATACATGCGGGGTGGTGTTGTGGCATGTCCGAAGAGGCGGCACGCGTCTCCGGGTTGTGGCCCCCCTCACGGACGGCAATGAAACGGTAGTAGACGTTCTGCGGTAGCGATGCAGCGTGAATATTATTAAATACTTGGAGCGCGATAAAATCATGAGTTTTTTACACAACGTGGGCACATGTGCAATAGGACTGATGGTAATTTTTCATAATTTTTTGTGATGGAGAAGTATCTGAACACTTCCCTCTACGCGGATTGCTCTTCGCACGTCTACGACTGTGGCCGGCGGCCTCCGGGGGCTAGCATACCGTCAAATCTTGCGTAGGCGGCCTCTCACAAGTCTGGAAGTGTTGAGGCGGTTGCAAACGCCCAGCATGCGTCTCCGGGGTGTGCCCCTCCCCCTCACGGAAGCCGCCGCCGCCGGCACCTGGAGGGGGAAA
>NW_021289627.1:0-1354 GCF_002162155.2 Triticum dicoccoides
ATTTTCAGGGGGGTGGGCGAATCCCTCTCCCGACACCCAATAATAACCCCCTAAGTTGGACAGCCCGTTTGCTTATGTATCTTTTTAAGGTATGTCTAGCATTGCCCCTCATTTTCTAGCTTCCTTGTTTAACTTACCATGCATGCACCAGCATATGCAGGCCTGTATATTTCTTTAGCATAAACTTTTCTTTCCTGCACTTTTGCCAAATTCGCCGCCTCTAATGAATCATGTTTATGCAATGCCAAAACACCAGTGACCATTATACATACGAGTGCCCTAATGCGAAAGTACTCCAAAATTAGTGTGGTGGGGCTTTTAATAAAACAAATATTACTTGTGGGGCTTATCTGGCATTTGGTGTCGTGGACGTAGCACGTGAGGAAAAAGAGACCGAGGTAACTTTGGCTTTTAACCTTTTTTTCTTGCGCGCGTTTGGACTTGGTTAAGTGGGTTAATTAGCGATGGGGTGTAAGTTCAAAAAAAAAAAAGATAGCGATGGGGTGAACAAAGCTTGATGTACCAAAATTCCAGTTTGAGCGACCCCTATACCGGCTGATATGTGTCAACCCAAAGACACGAGATCGGTCCGTCAAACATGGTTTACTAGAGTGATTAGCAGGATAATCCTAGCTTATATGCGTGCATCCAAGAGACCTACTATACTACTCCCTCCGTTCCAAAATAGATGACCCCAACTTTGTACTAAAGTTAGTATAAAGTTGGGTCATCTATTTTGGAACGGAGGGTAGACTACTTACGTACAGACCCGAAATGTCGCATATCTAGGTTTGGTTGTTGGCATGTCGCAAACAGACAAAAAGAATTTGGAATTGGACGACTGCTGTCTCTTTTTTCACGCAGAATGTGTGACCAACTGACTGTACGCGCGTGTCCCCACCTGTCTAATTAAGTACATTATTATATGATTATTATCCGCTCGGGCAAATTGTCAAGTCAAGACGTCAAATATGACACACGAACGCTGACCAAAAACGTTGACGATCTTACTCTACCGAACGAGGAGTGTGTTGAAGTCACGCCTTCCAAACATTGACCCGAGCATACGACATGCAAAGCTCTATGTACTTACTCCTTTAGGGCGTTTTCAAAGCGGACTCTCAAACCGCCCGTAACTGTACGGAGCACATGATCAGAACGCGGTTTGCTATCCAACGCAGGCTATAACGGTACGTTGAGATATCCGGACATACTTTTTTGGCAAACCAGAGAGAAACGTGAAGCTTTGCGAGAGTCCAGACAGCAGCCACGTAGGCCTCCAACGCCTTCGGCCCACCCAAAACCCTTTTCGGACCCTGCGCCTCCATCCTTCCTTTTTCTTCTCTTGCCTTCG
>NW_021289628.1:0-875 GCF_002162155.2 Triticum dicoccoides
CACGTTCGTAGTCGGATCGTCAAAGTCGACTTCCACCAAAGCGAAATCCACCATCTCATCGAAAGACGGGACACCTCCGCCTCTATCAAGTGGTATCAGATTTCCAGGTTGCTCGGTGAGATTTTACAGTTTTTTAGTAGTTTAGATCGAGTCTGTTCTTCATACCTATAGTCCACGAAAAAGCCACAAAAAAAATTAGGGTTAGTTCATCATATCCGAACCAATCTGAGCCTTGCATAATCTTTTTAGGGTTTTGCTTTGTTGAATTTGCGGTTGCATCGTCGTGTCTAGTTGCTGGTCTTAGAGTCTAGTCTTTTAGAGTTTCGAGTTCTGGTCATAAGTGGTCACGCCGCCGCCGCACCATCATCATCGCCCCTGCCATCTACCACCACCGCTCCGAATTCGTATCCATATAACACCACCAATCCGTGCCCATATACCACCACCGATCCATATCCATATACTACCACCGCTACCACCACCGCTGCCATATACCACCACCATATATCCACCACCAATCCGAGTTCTTTGCTTATTCGGTTTGTTTTCGGGATCCATCTAGATTCCGATTCGTGTTTCCTTGCCGGAGTCGGGTAGCCACGCTCCGTTTAGGCCCAAAATTTTTCGAAAACGCATTTTTCGAAAAAATTTGTGGCTATCCTATTTTTAGGTGTTTCTGAGTGTTTTGAGACAGGTGCCATTATAGGAAGTTTTTTTTGACCTGTTTCCAGTTTTTGGGTCCGGGCAGTCGAAAAAAAAAAAAATTGGTCGAAAAAATTTCGTGCCCATCCTATCAGTTTGAGCTAGGAAGAGTTTTGAGACACTCGCCATTATAGTGATTTTTCGCAAAAAAAAAAACAGCGCAAAAAGGAAAG
>NW_021289629.1:0-1562 GCF_002162155.2 Triticum dicoccoides
GTTGTGTGAATAACAAGGGCATTTTGGTGTGCATTTGACAAGATCTAGGCTCTAAGTTGTAATGTTCAGATTGGTGGTAGTCCTGCTTGCCTTTGTTGCTCTCATTGGTTTACTATTTTACTTTATCTTCTTTTGATCATTTGTAGCAACTAGCAATACAGCAGATACAAGATGTTATACTTCATGCAACATCTCTTCGCTACGGATGACTCTAATACCTTTTTGCTCTCTGCAGGTCTTATTCCAGTTGGTCCCCAAAGCTCAAAGCTGACAAGGTGAGTAGTAACCTTTGTACTTAGTTGTATTCTGTAGAGGCGTTTTTGACGACTTCATTGTAAAATGTGGTGCATGAAAAGATTATCTTTATTTCCCAGTTTAAGATGAACTGAGTAGGTTTGATTGAGTGCATGATCAGTATTTACACCGCTTGATCGAAACAATTCCGTCTTATTGCTCTCTTGGTCATCAACGTTTATTGCTCTCTTGGCCTTGCTGCTGTCAACTCCATCATGGCACCAGCAAGTCCCTCTGTTGTGACTCGTGGTCATCGGGCTCGGGCACCTGCTCCCATCTCCACTGTGGAAGTACGCCGAAGCAATCGTTCAAACAAATATAATGGCTTCAAGGTCAACCAGGTGATTGAAACCCGCACCGCCACCTCCAAGGTTAAGCCCAGGCTGGTTCCCTCGATTGGCTCCTCCTCTTCGGCCATAGAACCAAACTCTGAAGTGGTTCCTCACACTCCTGTCCATGTCCTGCAGTCTATTGGTATTAACAGATGTGCTGTTCCGGCGGCTGAACTGACTGAAGATATCCTCACGGCTGCACCTGCCCCATCTTCTGCTGCATCCACTCCCCCAGGTTCTACTGCCAATGTTGACCTACCTGATGAGGCGGGGCCATCTAGGGCCTAGTTCGTTTCCTCCTCATGCCACTTTTGCGTAGTTGGGAAGTGCTCTGTTGGAACATACGCGGCATCAACTCTGACGATAAACAGCTTGCACTGAATAACGCCATTAGAACCAGTGGCTGCTCGGTTGTTTGCATCCAAGAGACAAAGAAAACCACTTTTGATTTATCGTTTATTAAGTCATGTTGCCCTATACAATTTGATCAATTTGCCTATGTCCCCTCTCAAGGAGCCTCGGGTGGCTTGCTTACCATTTGGAAAAGCTCTCTGTTTACTGGCGCTGTGGTTTTCTCATCTCATTTTGCCTTGGTCATTAATTTTACTAGCACGTTATCGTCCCACTCATGGACGCTCGCTAATATATATGGCCCTTGTTCGGGTGACGCGCGTATTACGTTTACCAATTGGCTTTATAATCTGGATATACCCAGCTCACAGGACTGGCTCCTAGTTGGCGATTTTAATTACATTCGTGCGCCTGATAATAGAAATAAGCCAGGGGGGTGCCCATCAGACATGTGCACATTCAATGATATTATCCGCAAGCAAAGCCTTATTGAACTTCCTATCAAGGGTAGATTGTACACTTGGAGCAATATGCAACAAGACCCACTGCTTGAACAACTTGATTGGTTCTTCACTTCGTTGCACT
>NW_021289630.1:0-2312 GCF_002162155.2 Triticum dicoccoides
GTCCGCGGAGGAAATGGGGGAGAAATACCACCCTCTCATGGGGCCTAGGAGTGGGGATGAGCTGCCCCTTCTCAAGAAGTCGGTGCGTGATGTCGCTGGCCAGATATCCGGCCTTCCTCAACTTTTTGATGTGTCCCTCCATGACGGAGGAGACCATCCACTTGCCTCCCGCTCCGGACATGACTGGAGAGGGTTCAGGTGGTAGTGCGGACTTGGGCGCTGGAGCTCGAGTGCGCAAGAATGGATAGGCAAAGGAGGAAGAAGGCGTGGCTAAAAGGTGGATCCTTATCCCCTTATATGGGTGGACGCGATTATGAGTCCCCACCAGCCTGGTAAAACTTGCTTATCTCCAAGCGTCATAATCAAAGGCGCGGTTGGGTTACCCACGCCCGTATTGATGAGAATCCCGAAATGAGGGGACACGATCTCTACTTTAACAAGACGTGCCAAGGAAACCGCCTCGCATAACGCGCTAAGGTGGGATAATGAAACGATTGGGATAAAGGCTTGGCCGTGGCGTGTCGCACCACGGAATACGTCAGCAGATTAGATTTGTGTTAATATCATTATTCTCTCTATGGCAATATGTGGAAACTTATTTTGCAGAGCCGGACACTATCTTTGTGTTCAAGATCTTCTATGAAGTATTTGGAGGAGGAACCCGCCTTGCAATGTCGAAGACAATTTGCGCGCCGGACTCGTCGTCATTGAAGCCTGGTTCAGGGGCTACTGAGGGAGTCCTGGATTAGGGGGTGTTCGGATAGCCGAACTGAAGGAAATATGCCCTAGAGGCAATAATAATGTTATTATTTTATTTCCTTATATCATGATAAATGTTTATTATTCATGCTAGAATTGTATTATCCGGAAACATAATACTTGTGTGAATACATAGACAAACCAAACCTCACTAGTATGCCTGTACTTGACTAGCTCATTAATCAAAGATGGTTATGTTTCCTAACCATAAACATATGTTGTCATTTGATTAACGGGATCACATTATTAGGAGAATGATGTGATTGACATGTCCCATTCCATTAGCTTAGCACCCGATTGTTTAGTATGTTGCTATTGCTTTCTTCATGACTTATACATGTTCCTATGACTATGAGATTATGCAACTCCCGTTTGCCGGAGGAACACTTTGTGTGCTACCAAACGTCACAACGTAACTGGGTGATTATAAAGGAGCTCTACAGGTGTCTCCAAAGGTACATGTTGGGTTGGCGTATTTCGAGATTAGGATTTGTCGCTCCGATTGTCGGAGAGGTATCTCTGGGCCCTCTCGGTAATGCACATCATATAAGCCTTGCAAGCATTTCAACTAATGAGTTAGTTGCGAGATGATGTACTACGAAACGAGTAAAGAGACTTGTCAGTAACAAGATTGAACTAGGTATTGAGATACCGATGATCGAATCTCGGGGAAGTAAAATACTGATGACAAAGGGAACAACGTATGTTGTTATGCGGTCTGGCCGATAAAGATCTTCGTAGAATATGTAGGAGCCAATATGAGCATCCAGGTTCAGCTATTGGTTATTGACCGGAGACGTGTCTCGGTCATGTCTACATTGTTCTCGAACCCGTAGGGTCCGCACGCTTAAGGTTTCGATGACAGTTATATTATGAGTTTATGAGTTTTGATGTACCGAAGTTAGTTCGGAGTCCCGGATGTGATCACGGACATAACGAGGAGTCTCGAAATGGTCGAGACATAAAGATTGATATATTAGACGGCTATATTCGGACACCGGAAGTGTTGCGGGTGATTTCAGAGAAAACCGAAGAGCCGGAGGGTTACCGGAACCCTACCGGGAGAATTAATGGGCCATATGGGCCTTAGTGCAGAGAGAGAGGGGCAGCCAGGGTGGGCCCCGCGCCTCCTCCCCCCCTGGTCCGAATTGGACTAGGAGAGGGGGGGGCCCCCCTTTCCTTCTCCCTCCCCACTTCCTTCCCCCTCGTAGTAGGAGTCCTACTCCTACTAGGAGGAGGACTCCTCCTGGCGCGCCAACAGGGGCCGGCCGGCCTCCTCCCCTTGCTCCTTTATATACGGGGGTAGGGGGCACCCCTAGACACACAAGTTGATCCACGTGATCATATTCTTAGCCGTGTGCGGTGCCCCCTTCCACCATAATCCTCGATAATATTGTAGCGGTGCTTAGGCGAAGCCCTGCGATGGTAGTACATCAAGATCGTCACCACGCCGTCGTGCTGACGGAACTCTACCCCGACACTTTGCTGGATCGGAGTCCGGGGATCGTCATCGAGCTGAACGTGTGCTAAAACTCGGAGGTGCTGTAGTTTCG
>NW_021289631.1:0-1702 GCF_002162155.2 Triticum dicoccoides
GAAAGAACAAATCAGCAACATTAACAGCATCATCGCTTTTATGACATGGTATAAAGTGTGCCATTTTCGAGAATCTATCCACGACAACAAATATGCTATCCCTCCCCTTCTTTGTTCGAGGTAAACCTAAAACAAAGTCCATAGATATATCCTCCCAAGGAACACTAGGTACAGGCAAAGGCATATATAAACCATGAGGATTGAGTCGTGACTTAGCTTTTTGACATGTAGTGCATCGAGCAATAAAACGCTCAACATCCCGTCTCATCTTTGGCCAAAAGAAATGTGTAGAAAGTACGTCCTCCGTCTTCTTCACGCCAAAGTGTCCCATTAATCCTCCTCCATGCGCCTCCTGCAACAACAAAAGACGAACGGAGCTAGCTGGAATGCATAGCTTGTTAGCACGAAACACAAATCCATCGTTAACGACAAACTTGTTCCACATTCTTCCTTCTTTAAAATTTTGCATTACATCTTTAAAATCAGCATCATGCACATATTGATCTTTGATGGTCTCCAAACCAAATATTTTGAAGTCAAGTTGTGAAAGCATAGTATAGCGACGAGACAATGCATCAGCGATAACATTTTCTTTTCCCTTCTTGTGTTTAATGACATAAGGGAAAGTCTCAATGAATTCAACCCATTTAGCATGTCTACGATTCAGTTTAGCTTGACTTTTAATATGTTTCAAAGATTCATGATCAGAATCTATAACAAATTCTTTGGGCCATAAATAATGTTGCCATGTTTCTAAAGTCCGAACAAGAGCATATAATTCTTTATCATAAGTAGAATAATTCAGACTAGGCCCACTCAATTTTTCAGAAAAGTATGCAACAGGTTTGCCATCTTGTAATAACACACCTCCTAATCCAATTCCACTAGCATCACATTCAAGCTCAAAAGTCATATTAAAATCAGGAAGTTGGAGTAAAGGAGCATGTGTCAACTTATCTTTCAATACCGTGAAGGCTTCTTCCTGTGCGGTACCCCAAACAAAAGGCACATCCTTCTTTGTAAGCTCGTTGAGAGGTGCAGCAATGGTGCTGAAATCTCTCACAAAACGCCTATAGAATCCAGCGAGGCCAAGAAAACTCCTCACTTGTGTGACCATTTTGGGCTGCGACCAACTCTCAATAGCTTCAATCTTGGCTTTGTCAACTTCAATTCCCTGTGGAGTAACAACATAGCCAAGAAAAGATACTCGGTCGGTGCAAAAGGTGCACTTCCCAAGGTTACCAAACAAACGTGCATCACGTAGAGCAATACAAACAGCACGTAAATGTTCCAAATGTTCTTCCAAAGATCTGCTATAAATCAGTATGTCATCAAAGTAAACTACCACAAATCGTCCAATGAAAGCACGTAAAACTTCGTTCATTAATCTCATGAAAGTACTAGGTGCATTAGTTAACCCAAAAGGCATGACTAACCACTCATATAATCCAAACTTAGTTTTAAATGCTGTTTTCCATTCATCTCCCAATTTCATACGAATTTGATGGTAGCCACTACGCAAATCAACTTTGGAGAATATTGTAGAGCCACTCAATTCATCAAGCATATCATCTAGCCTAGGAATAGGATGACGATAACGAATAGTAATATTATTAATGCCTCTACAATCAACACACATACGTGATGTACCATCCTTTTTCGGCACTAGAATAATAGGAACAGCACAAGGACTAAGGGATTC
>NW_021289632.1:0-1056 GCF_002162155.2 Triticum dicoccoides
ATCTCATACAATAAAATTCAGCATCATGCCTTGACCATATCACATCACAACATGCCCTGCAAAAACAAGTTAGACGTCCTCTACTTTGTTGTTGCATGTTTTACGTGGCTGCTACGGGCTTAAGTAAGAACCAATCTCACCTACGCATCAAAACCACAACGATAGTTTGTCAAATAGACTCCGTTTTAACCTTCGCAAGGACCGGGCGTAGCCATACTTGGTTCAACTAAAGTTGGAGAGACAGTCGCCCGCAAGCCATCTCTGTGCAAAGCACGTCGAGGGAACCGGTCTCGCGTAAGCGTACGCGTAAGGTTGGTCCGGGTCGTCTCGTCCAACAATACCGCCGAACCAAAGTATGACATGCTGGTAGGCAGTATGACTTGTATCGTCCACAACTCACTTGTGTTCTACTCGTGCATATAACATCAACATAAATAACCTAGGCTCGGATGCCACTGTCGGGTTTCGTAGTAATTTCAAAAAGTTTCCTACGCACACACAGGATCATGTGATGCATAGCAACGAGGGGAGAGTATTGTCTACGTACCCAACGCAGACCGACTGCGGAAGCGATGACACAATGTAGAGGAAGTAGTCGTACGTCTTCTCGATCCAACCGATCAAGTACCGAAACTACGGCACCTCCGAGTTCGAGCACACGTTCAGCTCGATGATGATCCCCGGACTCCGATCCAGCAAAGTGTCGGGGAAGAGTTTCGTCAGCACGACGGCGTGGTGACGATCTTGATGAACTACAGCAGCAGGGCTTCGCCTAAACTCCGCTACAGTATTATCGAGGAATATGGTGGCAGGGGGCACCGCACACGGCTAAGGAATAGATCACGTGGATCAACTTGTGTCAACTTGTGTGTTTAGAGGTGCCCCTGCCTCCGTATATAAAGGAGGAGAGGAGGGGAGGCTGGCCGGCCAAGGGGGGGAGGCGCAGGAGAGTCCTACTCCCACTGGGAGTAGGATTCCCTCTCCAATCCTAGTCCAACTAGGATTCCTCGGAGGGGAAAAGAGGAGGAGGGGGCCGGCCACCTCTCCTAGTCCTAA
>NW_021289633.1:0-2137 GCF_002162155.2 Triticum dicoccoides
GTCCGCGGAGGAAATGGGGGAGAAATACCACCCTCTCATGGGGCCTAGGAGTGGGGATGAGCTGCCCCTTCTCAAGAAGTCGGTGCGTGATGTCGCTGGCCAGATATCCGGCCTTCCTCAACTTTTTGATGTGTCCCTCCATGACGGAGGAGACCATCCACTTGCCTCCCGCTCCGGACATGACTGGAGAGGGTTCAGGTGGTAGTGCGGACTTGGGCGCTGGAGCTCGAGTGCGCAAGAATGGATAGGCAAAGGAGGAAGAAGGCGTGGCTAAAAGGTGGATCCTTATCCCCTTATATGGGTGGACGCGATTATGAGTCCCCACCAGCCTGGTAAAACTTGCTTATCTCCAAGCGTCATAATCAAAGGCGCGGTTGGGTTACCCACGCCCGTATTGATGAGAATCCCGAAATGAGGGGACACGATCTCTACTTTAACAAGACGTGCCAAGGAAACCGCCTCGCATAACGCGCTAAGGTGGGATAATGAAACGATTGGGATAAAGGCTTGGCCGTGGCGTGTCGCACCACGGAATACGTCAGCAGATTAGATTTGTGTTAATATCATTATTCTCTCTATGGCAATATGTGGAAACTTATTTTGCAGAGCCGGACACTATCTTTGTGTTCAAGATCTTCTATGAAGTATTTGGAGGAGGAACCCGCCTTGCAATGTCGAAGACAATTTGCGCGCCGGACTCGTCGTCATTGAAGCCTGGTTCAGGGGCTACTGAGGGAGTCCTGGATTAGGGGGTGTTCGGATAGCCGAACTGAAGGAAATATGCCCTAGAGGCAATAATAATGTTATTATTTTATTTCCTTATATCATGATAAATGTTTATTATTCATGCTAGAATTGTATTATCCGGAAACATAATACTTGTGTGAATACATAGACAAACCAAACCTCACTAGTATGCCTGTACTTGACTAGCTCATTAATCAAAGATGGTTATGTTTCCTAACCATAAACATATGTTGTCATTTGATTAACGGGATCACATTATTAGGAGAATGATGTGATTGACATGTCCCATTCCATTAGCTTAGCACCCGATTGTTTAGTATGTTGCTATTGCTTTCTTCATGACTTATACATGTTCCTATGACTATGAGATTATGCAACTCCCGTTTGCCGGAGGAACACTTTGTGTGCTACCAAACGTCACAACGTAACTGGGTGATTATAAAGGAGCTCTACAGGTGTCTCCAAAGGTACATGTTGGGTTGGCGTATTTCGAGATTAGGATTTGTCGCTCCGATTGTCGGAGAGGTATCTCTGGGCCCTCTCGGTAATGCACATCATATAAGCCTTGCAAGCATTTCAACTAATGAGTTAGTTGCGAGATGATGTACTACGAAACGAGTAAAGAGACTTGTCAGTAACAAGATTGAACTAGGTATTGAGATACCGATGATCGAATCTCGGGGAAGTAAAATACTGATGACAAAGGGAACAACGTATGTTGTTATGCGGTCTGGCCGATAAAGATCTTCGTAGAATATGTAGGAGCCAATATGAGCATCCAGGTTCAGCTATTGGTTATTGACCGGAGACGTGTCTCGGTCATGTCTACATTGTTCTCGAACCCGTAGGGTCCGCACGCTTAAGGTTTCGATGACAGTTATATTATGAGTTTATGAGTTTTGATGTACCGAAGTTAGTTCGGAGTCCCGGATGTGATCACGGACATAACGAGGAGTCTCGAAATGGTCGAGACATAAAGATTGATATATTAGACGGCTATATTCGGACACCGGAAGTGTTGCGGGTGATTTCAGAGAAAACCGAAGAGCCGGAGGGTTACCGGAACCCTACCGGGAGAATTAATGGGCCATATGGGCCTTAGTGCAGAGAGAGAGGGGCAGCCAGGGTGGGCCCCGCGCCTCCTCCCCCCCTGGTCCGAATTGGACTAGGAGAGGGGGGGCCCCCCCTTTCCTTCTCCCTCCCCACTTCCTTCCCCCTCATAGTAGGAGTCCTACTCCTACTAGGAGGAGGACTCCTCCTGGCGCGCCAACAGGGGCCGGCCGGCCTCCTCCCCTTGCTCCTTTATATACGGGGGTAGGGGGCACCCCTAGACACACAAGTTGATCCACGTGATCATATTCTTAGCCGTGTGCGGTGCCCCCTTCCACCA
>NW_021289634.1:0-18821 GCF_002162155.2 Triticum dicoccoides
ACGATTGATGATCCCCGGGGTGCGTTTACGTGTCCGTCGTCAACACTCAAAGTTTTGGCCAATTCTGACCCGTTTCGTGGACTATTACTCGTCGTTTTGGTGTACCGAAGCGATTTCCATAGTTGTTGAACCCCGAGGTGCGCTTACGTGTCGGTCATCAACTCTCGCAGTTTTGGCCAATTCTGGCCTGTTTCATGGCCTATTACTCACTGTTTTGGGGTCCTAAAGAGATTTCCATGGTTGCCGAACCCCAAGATGTGCTTACGTGTTGGTCGTCAAGAATCGCAGTCTGGGCCGATTTTGGCCCGTTTCTTGGACTATTACTCAGTTTTGGGTTCCCGAAGTGATTTCCACGATTGACGAACCCCTGGGTGCGTTTACGTGTTGGTCATCAGCACTCACAATTTTGGCCGATTCTGGTCTGTTTCATGCACTATTACTCACCGTTTTGGGGACCCAGAGCGATTTCCACGATTGACGATCCCCAGGTTGAGTTTATGTGTCCGTCGTCAACACTCAAAGTTTTGGCCAATTCTGACCCGTTTAGTGGACTATTACTCACCGTTTTGGTGTCCCGAAGTGATTTCCATACTTGTTGAATCCCAAGGTGCGCTTACGTGTCGGTCATCAACACTCGCAGTTTTGGCCGATTCTGCGCTCTTTCATGGACTATTACTCACCGTTTTGGGGTCCCGAAGTGATTTCCATGGTTGTCGGACCCCATGGTGTGCTTATGTGTTGGTCGTCAAGACTCGCAGTCTGGGCCGATTCTAGCCTATTTCGTGGACTATTACTCACTGTCTTGTGGTCCCGGAGTGATTTCCACGATTAACGAACTTAACCCCGGGGTGCCTTTATGTGCCGGTCAGCAACACTCACAGTTTTTGTCGATTCTGCCCCGTTTCATGGCCTATTACTCACTGTTTTGAGGTCTCGGAGTGATTTCCACGATTAAGGAACCCCAGGGTGCGTTTAAGTGTCGGTCATCAGCACTCACTATTTTGGCCGATTCTGGTCCGTTTCGTGTACTATTACTCACTGTTTTGGGGTCCCAGAGCTATTTCCACGATTGACGATCCCCGGGATGCGTTTACGTGTCCGTCGTCAACACTCAAAGTTTTGACCAATTCTGACCCGTTTCGTGGACTATTACTCATCGTTTTGGTGTACCGAAGCGATTTCCATAGTTGTTGAACCCCGAGGTGCGCTTACGTGTCGGTCATCAACACTCGCAGTTTTGGCCAGTTCTGGCCTATTTCATGGCCTATTACTCACTGTTTTGGTGTCCCGAAGTGATTTCCATGGTTGTCGGACCCCATGGTGTGCTTATGTGTTGGTCGTCAAGACTCGCAGTCTGGGCCGATTCTAGCCTGTTTCGTGGACTATTACTCAATGTCTTGTGTTCCCGGAGTGATTTCCACGATTAACGAACTTAACCCCGGGGTGCGTTTATGTGCCGGTCAGCAACACTCACAGTTTTTGTCGTTTCTGCCCTGTTTCATGGCCTATTACTCACTGTTTTGAGGTCTCGGAGTGATTTCCCCGATTAAGGAACCCCAGGGTGCATTTAACTGTCGGTCATCAGCACTCACTATTTTGGCCGATTCTGGTCCGTTTCGTGTACTATTACTCACTGTTTTGGGGTCCCAGAGCGATTTCCACGATTGATGATCCCCGGGGTGCGTTTACGTGTCCGTCGTCAACACTCAAAGTTTTGGCCAATTCTGACCCGTTTCGTGGACTATTACTCGTCGTTTTGGTGTACCGAAGCGATTTCCATAGTTGTTGAACCCCGAGGTGCGCTTACGTGTCGGTCATCAACTCTCGCAGTTTTGGCCAATTCTGGCCTGTTTCATGGCCTATTACTCACTGTTTTGGGGTCCTAAAGAGATTTCCATGGTTGCCGAACCCCAAGATGTGCTTACGTGTTGGTCGTCAAGAATCGCAGTCTGGGCCGATTTTGGCCCGTTTCTTGGACTATTACTCAGTTTTGGGTTCCCGAAGTGATTTCCACGATTGAGGAACCCCTGGGTGCGTTTACGTGTTGGTCATCAGCACTCACAATTTTGGCCGATTCTGGTCTGTTTCGTGCACTATTACTCACCGTTTTGGGGACCCAGAGCGATTTCCACGATTGACGATCCCCAGGTTGAGTTTATGTGTCCGTCGTCAACACTCAAAGTTTTGGCCAATTCTGACCCGTTTAGTGGACTATTACTCACCGTTTTGGTGTCCCGAAGTGATTTCCATACTTGTTGAATCCCAAGGTGCGCTTACGTGTCGGTCATCAACACTCGCAGTTTTGGCCGATTCTGGGCTCTTTCATGGAATATTACTCACTGTTTTGGGGTCCCGAAGTGATTTCCATGGTTGTCGGACCCCATGGTGTGCTTATGTGTTGGTCGTCAAGACTCGCAGTCTGGGCCGATTCTAGCCTATTTCGTGGACTATTACTCACTGTCTTGTGGTCCCGGAGTGATTTCCACGATTAACGAACTTAACCCCGGGGTGCCTTTATGTGCCGGTCAGCAACACTCACAGTTTTTGTCGATTCTGCCCCGTTTCATGGCCTATTACTCACTGTTTTGAGGTCTCGGAGTGATTTCCACGATTAAGGAACCCCAGGGTGCGTTTAAGTGTCGGTCATCAGCACTCACTATTTTGGCCGATTCTGGTCCGTTTCGTGTACTATTACTCACTGTTTTGGGGTCCCAGAGCGATTTCCACGATTGACGATCCCCGGGATGCGTTTACGTGTCCGTCGTCAACACTCAAAGTTTTGACCAATTCTGACCCGTTTCGTGGACTATTACTCGTCGTTTTGGTGTACCGAAGCGATTTCCATAGTTGTTGAACCCCGAGGTGCGCTTACGTGTCGGTCATCAACACTCGCAGTTTTGGCCAGTTCTGGCCTATTTCATGGCCTATTACTCACTGTTTTGGTGTCCCGAAGTGATTTCCATGGTTGTCGGACCCCATGGTGTGCTTATGTGTTGGTCGTCAAGACTCGCAGTCTGGGCCGATTCTAGCCTGTTTCGTGGACTATTACTCAATGTCTTGTGTTCCCGGAGTGATTTCCACGATTAACGAACTTAACCCCGGGGTGCGTTTATGTGCCGGTCAGCAACACTCACAGTTTTTGTCGATTCTGCCCTGTTTCATGGCCTATTAGTCACTGTTTTGAGGTCTCGGAGTGATTTCCCCGATTAAGGAACCCCAGGGTGCATTTAACTGTCGGTCATCAGCACTCACTATTTTGGCCGATTCTGGTCCGTTTCGTGTACTATTACTCACTGTTTTGGGGTCCCAGAGCGATTTCCACGATTGATGATCCCCGGGGTGCGTTTACGTGTCCGTCGTCAACACTCAAAGTTTTGGCCAATTCTGACCCGTTTCGTGGACTATTACTCGTCGTTTTGGTGTACCGAAGCGATTTCCATAGTTGTTGAACCCCGAGGTGCGCTTATGTGTCGGTCATCAACTCTCGCAGTTTTGGCCAATTCTGGCCTGTTTCATGGCCTATTACTCACTGTTTTGGGGTCCTAAAGAGATTTCCATGGTTGCCGAACCCCAAGATGTGCTTACGTGTTGGTCGTCAAGAATCGCAGTCTGGGCCGATTTTGGCCCGTTTCTTGGACTATTACTCAGTTTTGGGTTCCCGAAGTGATTTCCACGATTGACGAACCCCTGGGTGCGTTTACGTGTTGGTCATCAGCACTCACAATTTTGGCCGATTCTGGTCTGTTTCGTGCACTATTACTCACCGTTTTGGGGACCCAGAGCGATTTCCACGATTGACGATCCCCAGGTTGAGTTTATGTGTCCGTCGTCAACACTCAAAGTTTTGGCCAATTCTGACCCGTTTAGTGGACTATTACTCACCGTTTTGGTGTCCCGAAGTGATTTCCATACTTGTTGAATCCCAAGGTGCGCTTACGTGTCGGTCATCAACACTCGCAGTTTTGGCCGATTCTGGGCTCTTTCATGGACTATTACTCACCGTTTTGGGGTCCCGAAGTGATTTCCATGGTTGTCGGACCCCATGGTGTGCTTATGTGTTGGTCGTCAAGACTCGCAGTCTGGGCCGATTCTAGCCTATTTCGTGGACTATTACTCACTGTCTTGTGGTCCCGGAGTGATTTCCACGATTAACGAACTTAACCCCGGGGTGCCTTTATGTGTCGGTCAGCAACACTCACAGTTTTTGTCGATTCTGCCCCGTTTCATGGCCTATTACTCACTGTTTTGAGGTCTGGGAGTGATTTCCACGATTAAGGAACCCCGGGGTGCGTTTAAGTGTCGGTCATCAGCACTCACTATTTTGGCCGATTCTGGTCCGTTTCGTGTACTATTACTCACTGTTTTGAGGTCCCAGAGCGATTTCCACGATTGACGATCCCCGGGATGCGTTTACGTGTCCGTCGTCAACACTCAAAGTTTTGACCAATTCTGACCCGTTTCGTGGACTATTACTCGTCGTTTTGGTGTACCGAAGCGATTTCCATAGTTGTTGAACCCCGAGGTGCGCTTACGTGTCCGTCATCAACACTCGCAGTTTTGGCCAGTTCTGGCCTATTTCATGGCCTATTACTCACTGTTTTGGTGTCCCGAAGTGATTTCCATGGTTGTCGGACCCCATGGTGTGCTTATGTGTTGGTCGTCAAGACTCGCAGTCTGGGCCGATTCTAGCCTGTTTCGTGGACTATTACTCAATGTCTTGTGTTCCCGGAGTGATTTCCACGATTAACGAACTTAACCCCGGGGTGCGTTTATGTGCCGGTCAGCAACACTCACAGTTTTTGTCGATTCTGCCCTGTTTCATGGCCTATTAGTCACTGTTTTGAGGTCTCGGAGTGATTTCCCCGATTAAGGAACCCCAGGGTGCATTTAACTGTCGGTCATCAGCACTCACTATTTTGGCCGATTCTGGTCCGTTTCGTGTACTATTACTCACTGTTTTGGGGTCCCAGAGCGATTTCCACGATTGATGATCCCCGGGGTGCGTTTACGTGTCCGTCGTCAACACTCAAAGTTTTGGCCAATTCTGACCCGTTTCGTGGACTATTACTCGTCGTTTTGGTGTACCGAAGCGATTTCCATAGTTGTTGAACCCCGAGGTGCGCTTACGTGTCGGTCATCAACTCTCGCAGTTTTGGCCAATTCTGGCCTGTTTCATGGCCTATTACTCACTGTTTTGGGGTCCTAAAGAGATTTCCATGGTTGCCGAACCCCAAGATGTGCTTACGTGTTGGTCGTCAAGAATCGCAGTCTGGGCCGATTTTGGCCCATTTCTTGGACTATTACTCAGTTTTGGGTTCCCGAAGTGATTTCCACGATTGACGAACCCCTGGGTGCGTTTACGTGTTGGCATCAGCACTCACAATTTTGGCCGATTCTGGTCTGTTTCGTGCACTATTACTCACCGTTTTGGGGACCCAGAGCGATTTCCACGATTGACGATCCCCAGGTTGAGTTTATGTGTCCGTCGTCAACACTCAAAGTTTTGGCCAATTCTGACCCGTTTAGTGGACTATTACTCACCGTTTTGGTGTCCCGAAGTGATTTCCATACTTGTTGAATCCCAAGGTGCGCTTACGTGTCGGTCATCAACACTCGCAGTTTTGGCCGATTCTGGGCTCTTTCATGGACTATTACTCACCGTTTTGGGGTCCCGAAGTGATTTCCATGGTTGTCGGACCCCATGGTGTGCTTATGTGTTGGTCGTCAAGACTCGCAGTCTGGGCCGATTCTAGCCTATTTCGTGGACTATTACTCACTGTCTTGTGGTCCCGGAGTGATTTCCACGATTAACGAACTTAACCCCGGGGTGCCTTTATGTGTCGGTCAGCAACACTCACAGTTTTTGTCGATTCTGCCCCGTTTCATGGCCTATTACTCACTGTTTTGAGGTCTGGGAGTGATTTCCACGATTAAGGAACCCCGGGGTGCGTTTAAGTGTCGGTCATCAGCACTCACTATTTTGGCCGATTCTGGTCCGTTTCGTGTACTATTACTCACTGTTTTGAGGTCCCAGAGCGATTTCCACGATTGACGATCCCCGGGATGCGTTTACGTGTCCGTCGTCAACACTCAAAGTTTTGACCAATTCTGACCCGTTTCGTGGACTATTACTCGTCGTTTTGGTGTACCGAAGCGATTTCCATAGTTGTTGAACCCCGAGGTGCGCTTACGTGTCCGTCATCAACACTCGCAGTTTTGGCCAATTCTGGCCTATTTCATGGCCTATTACTCACTGTTTTGGTGTCCCGAAGTGATTTCCATGGTTGTCGGACCCCATGGTGTGCTTATGTGTTGGTCGTCAAGACTCGCAGTCTGGGCCGATTCTAGCCTGTTTCGTGGACTATTACTCAATGTCTTGTGTTCCCGGAGTGATTTCCACGATTAACGAACTTAACCCCGGGGTGCGTTTATGTGCCGGTCAGCAACACTCACAGTTTTTGTCGATTCTGCCCCGTTTCATGGCCTATTACTCACTGTTTTGAGGTCTCGGAGTGATTTCCCCGATTAAGGAACCCCAGGGTGCATTTAACTGTCGGTCATCAGCACTCACTATTTTGGCCGATTCTGGTCAGTTTCGTGTACTATTACTCACTGTTTTGGGGTCCCAGAGCGATTTCCACGATTGATGATCCCCGGGGTGCGTTTACGTGTCCGTCGTCAACACTCAAAGTTTTGGCCAATTCTGACCCGTTTCGTGGACTATTACTCGTCGTTTTGGTGTACCGAAGCGATTTCCATAGTTGTTGAACCCCGAGGTGCGCTTACGTGTCGGTCATCAACTCTCGCAGTTTTGGCCAATTCTGGCCTGTTTCATGGCCTATTACTCACTGTTTTGGGGTCCTAAAGAGATTTCCATGGTTGCCGAACCCCAAGATGTGCTTACGTGTTGGTCGTCAAGAATCGCAGTCTGGGCCGATTTTGGCCCGTTTCTTGGACTATTACTCAGTTTTGGGTTCCCGAAGTGATTTCCACGATTGACGAACCCCTGGGTGCGTTTACGTGTTGGTCATCAGCACTCACAATTTTGGCCGATTCTGGTCGGCTTCGTGCACTATTACTCACCGTTTTGGGGACCCAGAGCGATTTCCACGATTGACGATCCCCAGGTTGAGTTTATGTGTCCGTCGTCAACACTCAAAGTTTTGGCCAATTCTGACCCGTTTAGTGGACTATTACTCACCGTTTTGGTGTCCCGAAGTGATTTCCATAGTTGTTGAATCCCAAGGTGCGCTTACGTGTCAGTCATCAACACTCGCAGTTTTGGCCGATTCTGGGCTCTTTCATGGACTATTACTCACCGTTTTGGGGTCCCGAAGTGATTTCCATGGTTGTCGGACCCCATGGTGTGCTTATGTGTTGGTCGTCAAGACTCGCAGTCTGGGCCGATTCTAGCCTATTTCGTGGACTATTACTCACTGTCTTGTGGTCCCGGAGTGATTTCCACGATTAACGAACTTAACCTCGGGGTGCCTTTATGTGCCGGTCAGCAACACTCACAGTTTTGGTCGATTCTGCCCCGTTTCATGGCCTATTACTCACTGTTTTGAGGTCTGGGAGTGATTTCCACGATTAAGGAACCCCAGGGTGCGTTTAAGTGTCGGTCATCAGCACTCACTATTTTGGCCGATTCTGGTCCGTTTCGTGTACTATTACTCACTGTTTTGGGGTCCCAGAGCGATTTCCACGATTGACGATCCCCGGGATGCGTTTACGTGTCCGTCGTCAACACTCAAAGTTTTGACCAATTCTGACCCGTTTCGTGGACTATTACTCGTCGTTTTTGTGTACCGAAGCGATTTCCATAGTTGTTGAACCCCGAGGTGCGCTTACGTGTCGGTCATCAACACTCGCAGTTTTGGCCAGTTCTGGCCTATTTCATGGCCTATTACTCACTGTTTTGGTGTCCCGAAGTGATTTCCATGGTTGTCGGACCCCATGGTGTGCTTATGTGTTGGTCGTCAAGACTCGTAGTCTGGGCCGATTCTAGCCTGTTTCGTGGACTATTACTCAATGTCTTGTGGTCCCGGAGTGATTTCCACGATTAACGAACTTAACCCCAGGGTGCGTTTATGTGCCGGTCAGCAACACTCACAGTTTTTGTCGATTCTGCCCCGTTTCATGGCCTATTACTCACTGTTTTGAGGTCTCGGAGTGATTTCCCCGATTAAGGAACCCCAGGGTGCATTTAACAGTCGGTCATCAGCACTCACTATTTTGGCCGATTCTGGTCCGTTTCGTGTACTATTACTCACTGTTTTGGGGTCCCAGAGCGATTTCCACGATTGATGATCCCCGGGGTGCATTTACGTGTCCGTCGTCAACACTCAAAGTTTTGGCCAATTCTGACCCGTTTCGTGGACTATTACTCGTCGTTTTGGTGTACCGAAGCGATTTCCATAGTTGTTGAACCCCGAGGTGCGCTTACGTGTCGGTCATCAACTCTCGCAGTTTTGGCCAATTCTGGCCTATTTCATGGCCTATTACTCACTGTTTTGGGGTCCTAAAGAGATTTCCATGGTTGCCGAACCCCAAGATGTGCTTACGTGTTGGTCGTCAAGAATCGCAGTCTGGGCCGATTTTGGCCCGTTTCTTGGACTATTACTCAGTTTTGGGTTCCCGAAGTGATTTCCACGATTGACGAACCCCTGGGTGCGTTTACGTGTTGGTCATCAGCACTCACAATTTTGGCCGATTCTGGTCTATTTCGTGCACTATTACTCACCGTTTTGGGGACCCAGAGCGATTTCCACGATTGACGATCCCCAGGTTGAGTTTATGTGTCCGTCGTCAACACTCAAAGTTTTGGCCAATTCTGACTCGTTTAGTGGACTATTACTCACCGTTTTGGTGTCCCGAAGTGATTTCCATAGTTGTTGAATCCCAAGGTGCGCTTACGTGTCGGTCATCAACACTCGCAGTTTTGGCCAGTTCTGGCCTATTTCATGGCCTATTACTCACTGTTTTGGTGTCCCGAAGTGATTTCCATGGTTGTCGGACCCCATGGTGTGCTTATGTGTTGGTCGTCAAGACTCGCAGTCTGGGCCGATTCTAGCCTGTTTCGTGGACTATTACTCAATGTCTTGTGGTCCCGGAGTGATTTCCACGATTAACGAACTTAACCCCAGGGTGCGTTTATGTGCCGGTCAGCAACACTCACAGTTTTTGTCGATTCTGCCCCGTTTCATGGCCTATTACTCACTGTTTTGAGGTCTCGGAGTGATTTCCCCGATTAAGGAACCCCAGGGTGCATTTAACAGTCGGTCATCAGCACTCACTATTTTGGCCGATTCTGGTCCGTTTCGTGTACTATTACTCACTGTTTTGGGGTCCCAGAGCGATTTCCACGATTGATGATCCCCGGGGTGCATTTACGTGTCCGTCGTCAACACTCAAAGTTTTGGCCAATTCTGACCCGTTTCGTGGACTATTACTCGTCGTTTTGGTGTACCGAAGCGATTTCCATAGTTGTTGAACCCCGAGGTGCGCTTATGTGTCGGTCATCAACTCTCGCAGTTTTGGCCAATTCTGGCCTATTTCATGGCCTATTACTCACTGTTTTGGGGTCCTAAAGAGATTTCCATGGTTGCCGAACCCGAAGATGTGCTTACGTGTTGGTCGTCAAGAATCGCAGTCTGGGCCGATTTTGGCCCGTTTCTTGGACTATTACTCAGTTTTGGGTTCCCGAAGTGATTTCCATGATTGACGAACCCCTGGGTGCGTTTACGTGTTGGTCATCAGCACTCACAATTTTGGCCGATTCTGGTCTATTTCGTGCACTATTACTCACCGTTTTGGGGACCCAGAGCGATTTCCACGATTGACGATCCCCAGGTTGAGTTTATGTGTCCGTCGTCAACACTCAAAGTTTTGGCCAATTCTGACTCGTTTAGTGGACTATTACTCACCGTTTTGGTGTCCCGAAGTGATTTCCATAGTTGTTGAATCCCAAGGTGCGCTTACGTGTCGGTCATCAACACTCGCAGTTTTGGCCGATTCTGGGCTCTTTCATGGACTATTACTCACCGTTTTGGGGTCCCGAAGTGATTTCCATGGTTGTTGGACCCCATGGTGTGCTTATGTGTTGGTCGTCAAGACTCGCAGTCTGGGCCGATTCTAGCCTGTTTCGTGGACTATTACTCACTGTCTTGTGGTCCCGGAGTGATTTCCACGATTAACGAACTTAACCCCGGGGTGCGTTTATGTGCCGGTCAGCAACACTCACAGTTTTTGTCGATTCTGCCCCGTTTCATGGCCTATTACTCACTGTTTTGAGGTCTCGGAGTGATTTCCACGATTAAGGAACCCCAGGGTGCGTTTAACTGTCGGTCATCAGCACTCACTATTTTGGCCGATTCTGGTCCGTTTCGTGTACTATTACTAACTGTTTTGGGGTCCCAGAGCGATTTCCACGATTGACGATCCCCGGGATGCGTTTACGTGTCCGTCGTCAACACTCAAAGTTTTGACCAATTCTGACCCGTTTCGTGGACTATTACTCGTCGTTTTGGTGTACCGAAGCGATTTCCATAGTTGTTGAACCCCGAGGTGCGCTTACGTGTCGGTCATCAACACTCGCAGTTTTGGCCAATTCTGGCCTACTTCATGGCCTATTACTCACTGTTTTGGTGTCCCGAAGTGATTTCCATGGTTGTCGGACCCCATGGTGTGCTTATGTGTTGGTCGTCAAGACTCGCAGTCTGGGCCGATTCTAGCCTGTTTCGTGGACTATTACTCACTGTCTTGTGGTCCCGGAGTGATTTCCACGATTAACGAACTTAACCCCGGGGTGCGTTTATGTGCCGGTCAGCAACACTCACAGTTTTTGTCGATTCTGCCCCGTTTCATGGCCTATTACTCACTGTTTTGAGGTCTCGGAGTGATTTACACGATTAAGGAACCCCAGGGTGCGTTTAAGTGTCGGTCATCAGCACTCACTATTTGGGCCGATTCTGGTCCGTTTCGTGTACTATTACTCACTATTTTGGGGTCCTAGAGCGATTTCCACGATTGACGATCCCCGGGATGCGTTTACGTGTCCGTCGTCAACACTCAAAGTTTTGACCAATGCTGACCCGTTTCGTGGACTATTACTCGTCGTTTTGGTGTACCGAAGCGATTTCCATAGTTGTTGAACCCCGAGGTGCGATTACGTGTCGGTCATCAACACTCGCAGTTTTGGCCAATTCTGGCCTATTTCATGGCCTATTACTCACTGTTTTGGGGTCCTAAAGAGATTTCCATGGTTGTCGAACCCCAAGATGTGGTTACGTGTTGGTCGTTAAGAATCACAGTCTGGGCCGATTTTGCCCCATTTCTTGGACTATTACTCAGTTTTGGGTTCCCGAAGTGATTTCCACGATTGACGAACCCCTGGGTGCGTTTACGTGTTGGTCATCAGCACTCACAATTTTGGCCGATTCTGGTCTGTTTCGTGCACTATTACTCACCGTTTTGGGGACCCAGAGCGATTTCCACGATTGACGATCCCCAGGTTGAGTTTATGTGTCCGTCGTCAACACTCAAAGTTTTGGCCAATTCTGACCCGTTTAGTGGACTATTACTCACCGTTTTGGTGTCCCGAAGTGATTTCCATAGTTGTTGAATCCCAAGGTGCGCTTACGTGTCGGTCATCAACACTCGCAGTTTTGGCCGATTCTGGGCTCTTTCATGGACTATTACTCACCGTTTTGGGGTCCCGAAGTGATTTCCATGGTTGTCGGACCCCATGGTGTGCTTATGTGTTGGTCGTCAAGACTCGCAGTCTGGGCCGATTCTAGCCTATTTCGTGGACTATTACTCACTGTCTTGTGGTCCCGGAGTGATTTCCACGATTAACGAACTTAACCCCGGGGTGCCTTTATGTGCCGGTCAGCAACACTCACAGTTTTGTCGATTCTGCCCCGTTTCATGGCCTATTACTCACTGTTTTGAGGTCTCGGAGTGATTTCCACGATTAAGGAACCCCAGGGTGCGTTTAAGTGTCGGTCATCAGCACTCACTATTTTGGCCGATTCTGGTCCGTTTCGTGTACTATTACTCACTGTTTTGGGGTCCCAGAGCGATTTCCACGATTGACGATCCCCGGGATGCGTTTACGTGTCCGTCGTCAACACTCAAAGTTTTGACCAATTCTGACCCGTTTCGTGGACTATTACTCGTCGTTTTGGTGTACCGAAGCGATTTCCATAGTTGTTGAACCCCGAGGTGCGCTTACGTGTCGGTCATCAACACTCGCAGTTTTGGCCAATTCTGGCCTATTTCATGGCCTATTACTCACTGTTTTGGTGTCCCGAAGTGATTTCCATGGTTGTCGGACCCCATGGTGTGCTTATGTGTTGGTCGTCAAGACTCGCAGTCTGGGCCGATTCTAGCCTGTTTGGTGGACTATTACTCACTGTCTTGTGGTCCCGGAGTGATTTCTACGATTAACGAACTTAACCCCGGGGTGCGTTTATGTGCCGGTCAGCAACACTCACAGTTTTTGTCGATTCTGCCCCGTTTCATGGCCTATTACTCACTATTTTGAGGTCTCGGAGTGATTTCCACGATTAAGGAACCCCAGGGTGCGTTTAAGTGTCAGTCATCAGCACTCACTATTTTGGCCGATTCTGGTCCGTTTCGTGTACTATTACTCACTATTTTGGGTTCCCAGAGCGATTTCCACGATTGACGATCCCCGGGATGCGTTTACGTGTCCGTCGTCAACACTCAAAGTTTTGACCAATTCTGACCCGTTTCGTGGACTATTACTCGTCGTTTTGGTGTACCGAAGCGATTTCCATAGTTGTTGAACCCCGAGGTGCGCTTACGTGTCGGTCATCAACACTCGCAGTTTTGGCCAATTCTGGCCTATTTCATGGCCTATTACTCACTGTTTCGGGGTCCTAAAGAGATTTCCATGGTTGTCGAACCCCAAGATGTGCTTACGTGTTGGTCGTTAAGAATCGCAGTCTGGGCCGATTTTGGCCCATTTCTTGGACTATTACTCAGTTTTGGGTTCCCGAAGTGATTTCCACGATTGGCGAACCCCTGGGTGCGTTTACGTGTTGGTCATCAGCACTCACAATTTTGGCCGATTCTGGTCTGTTTCGTGCTCTATTACTCACCGTTTTAGGGACCCAGAGCGATTTCCACGATTGACGATCCCCAGGTTGAGTTTATGTGTCCGTCGTCAACACTCAAAGTTTTGGCCAATTCTGACCCCTTTAGTGGACTATTACTCACCGTTTTGGTGTCCCGAAGTGATTTCCATAGTTGTTGAATCCCAAGGTGTGCTTACGTGTCGGTCATCAACACTCGCAGTTTTGCCGATTCTGGGCTCTTTCATGGACTATTACTCACCGTTTTGGGGTCCCGAAGTGATTTCCATGGTTGTCGGACCCCATGGTGTGCTTATGTGTTGGTCGTCAAGACTCGCAGTCTGGGCCGATTCTAGCCTATTTCGTGGACTATTACTCACTGTCTTGTGGTCCCGGAGTGATTTCCACGATTAGCGAACTTAACCCCGGGGTGCCTTTATGTGCCGGTCAGCAACACTCACAGTTTTTGTCGATTCTGCCCCGTTTCATGGCCTATTACTCACTGTTTTGAGGTCTCGGAGTGATTTCCACGATTAAGGAACCCCAGGGTGCGTTTAAGTGTCGGTCATCAGCACTCACTATTTTGGCCGATTCTGGTCCGTTTCGTGTACTATTACTCACTGTTTTGGGGTCCCAGAGCGATTTCCACGATTGACGATCCCCGGGATGCGTTTACGTGTCCGTCGTCAACACTCAAAGTTTTGACCAATTCTGACCCGTTTCGTAGACTATTACTCGTCGTTTTGGTGTACCGAAGCGATTTCCATAGTTGTTGAACCCCGAGGTGCGCTTACGTGTCGGTCATCAACACTCGCAGTTTTGGCCAGTTCTGGCCTATTTCATGGCCTATTACTCACTGTTTTGGTGTCCCGAAGTGATTTCCATGGTTGTCGGACCCCATGGTGTGCTTATGTGTTGTTCATCAAGACTCGCAGTCTGGGCCGATTCTAGCCTGTTTCGTGGACTATTACTCAATGTCTTGTGGTCCCGGAGTGATTTCCACGATTAACGAACTTAACCCCAGGGTGCGTTTATGTGCCGGTCAGCAACACTCACAGTTTTTGTCGATTCTGCCCCGTTTCATGGCCTATTACTCACTGTTTTGAGGTCTCGGAGTGATTTCCCCGATTAAGGAACCCAGGGTGCATTTCACTGTCGGTCATCAGCACTCACTATTTTGGCCGATTCTGGTCCGTTTCGTGTACTATTACTCACTGTTTTGGGGTCCCAGAGCGATTTCTACGATTGATGATCCCCGGGGTGCGTTTACGTGTCCGTCGTCAACACTCAAAGTTTTGGCCAATTCTGACCCGTTTCGTGGACTATTACTCGTCGTTTTGGTGTACCGAAGCGATTTCCATAGTTGTTGAACACCGAGGTGCGCTTACGTGTCGGTCATCAACTCTCGCAGTTTTGGCCAATTCTGGCCTGTTTCATGGCCTATTACTCACTGTTTTGTGGTCCTAAAGAGATTTCCATGGTTGCCGAACCCCAAGATGTGCTTACGTGTTGGTCATCAAGAATCGCAGTCTGGGCCGATTTTGGCCCGTTTCTTGGACTATTACTCAGTTTTGGGTTCCCGAAGTGATTTCCACGATTGACGAACCCCTGGGTGCGTTTACGTGTTGGTCATCAGCACTCACAATTTTGGCCGATTCTGGTCTGTTTCGTGCACTATTACTCACTGTTTTGGGGACCCAGAGCGATTTCCACGATTGACGATCCCCAGGTTGAGTTTATGTGTCCGTCGTCAACACTCAAAGTTTAGGCCAATTCTGACCCGTTTAGTGGACTATTACTCACCGTTTTGGTGTCCCGAAGTGATTTCCATAGTTGTTGAATCCCAAGGTGCGCTTACGTGTCGGTCATCAACACTCGCAGTTTTGGCCGATTTTGGGCTCTTTCATGGACTATTACTCACCGTTTTGGGGTCCCGAAGTGATTTCCATGGTTGTCGGACCCCATGGTGTGCTTATGTGTTGGTCGTCAAGACTCGCAGTCTGGGCCGATTCTAGCCTGTTTGGTGGACTATTACTCACTTTCTTGTGGTCCCGGAGTGATTTCCACGATTAGCGAACTTAACCCCGGGGTGCCTTTATGTGCCGGTCAGCAACACTCACAGTTTTTGTCGATTCTGCCCCGTTTCATGGCCTATTACTCACTGTTTTGAGGTCTCGGAGTGATTTCCACGATTAAGGAACCCCAGGGTGCGTTTAAGTGTCGGTCATCAGCACTCACTATTTTGGCCGATTCTGGTCCGTTTCGTGTACTATTACTCACTGTTTTGGGGTCCTAGAGCGATTTCCACGATTGACGATCCCCGGGATGCGTTTACGTGTCCGTCGTCAACACTCAAAGTTTTGACCAATTCTGACCCGTTTCGTAGACTATTACTCGTCGTTTTGGTGTACCGAAGCGATTTCCATAGTTGTTGAACCCCGAGGTGCGCTTACGTGTCGGTCATCAACACTCGCAGTTTTGGCCAGTTCTGGCCTATTTCATGGCCTATTACTCACTGTTTTGGTGTCCCGAAGTGATTTCCATGGTTGTCGGACCCCATGGTGTGCTTATGTGTTGGTCATCAAGACTCGCAGTCTGGGCCGATTCTAGCCTGTTTCGTGGACTATTACTCAATGTCTTGTGGTCCCGGAGTGATTTCCACGATTAACGAACTTAACCCCAGGGTGCGTTTATGTGCCGTCAGCAACACTCACAGTTTTTGTCGATTCTGCCCCGTTTCATGGCCTATTACTCACTGTTTTGAGGTCTCGGAGTGATTTCCCCGATTAAGGAACCCCAGGGTGCATTTAAGTGTCGGTCATCAGCACTCACTATTTTGGCCGATTCTGGTCCGTTTCGTGTACTATTACTCACTATTTTGGGGTCCCAGAGCGATTTCCACGATTGACGATCCCCGGAATGCGTTTACGTGTCCGTCGTCAACACTCAAATTTTGACCAATTCTGACCCGTTTCGTGGACTATTACTCGTCGTTTTGGTGTACCGAAGCGATTTCCATAGTTGTTGAACCCCGAGGTGCGCTTACGTGTCGGTCATCAACACTCGCAGTTTTGGCCAATTCTGGCCTGTTTCATGGCCTATTACTCACTGTTTTGGGGTCCTAAAGAGATTTCCATGGTTGCCGAACCCCAAGATGTGCTTACGTGTTGGTCATCAAGAATCGCAGTCTGGGCCGATTTTGGCCCGTTTCTTGGACTATTACTCAGTTTTGGGTTCCCGAAGTGATTTCCACGATTGACGAACCCCTGGGTGCGTTTACGTGTCGGTCATCAGCACTCACAATTTTGGCCGATTCTGGTCTGTTTCGTGCACTATTACTCACCGTTTTGGGGACCCAGAGCGATTTCCACGATTGACAATCCCCAGGTTGAGTTTACGTGTCCGTCGTCAACACTCAAAGTTTTGGCCAATTCTGACCCGTTTAGTGAACTATTACTCACCGTTTTGGTGTCCCGAAGTGATTTCCATAGTTGTTGAATCCCAAGGTGCGCTTACGTGTCGGCCATCAACACTCGAAGTTTTGGCCGATTCTGGGCTCTTTCATGGACTATTACTCACTGTTTTGGGGTCTCGGAGTGATTTCCATGGTTGTCGGACCCCATGATGTGCTTATGTGTTGCTCTTCAAGACCCGCAGTCTGGGCCGATTCTAGCCCGTTTCGTGGACTATTACTCACTGTCTTGTGGTCCCGGAGTGATTTCCACGATTAACGAACTTAACCCCAGGGTGCGTTTATGTGCCGGTCAGCAACACTCACAGTTTTTGTCGATTCTGCCCCGTTTCATGGCCTATTACTCACTGTTTTGAGGTCTCGGAGTGATTTCCCCGATTAAGGAACCCCAGGGTGCATTTAAGTGTCGGTCATCAGCACTCACTATTTTGGCCGATTCTGGTCCGTTTCGTGTACTATTACTCACTGTTTTGGGGTCCCAGAGCGATTTGCACTATTGACGATCCCCGGGGTGCGTTTACGTGTCCGTCGTCAACACTGAAAGTTTTGGCCAATTCTGACCCGTTTCGTGGACTATTACTCATCGTTTTGGTGTACCGAAGCGATTTCCATAGTTGTTGAACCCCGAGGTGCGCTTACGTGTCGGTCATCAACACTCGCAGTTTTGGCCAATTCTTGCCTATTTCATGGCCTATTACTCACTGTTTTGGGGTCCTAAAGAGATTTCCTTGGTTGTCGAACCCCAAGGTGTGCTTACGTGTTGGTCGTCAAGAATCGCAGTCTGGGCCGATTTTGGCCCATTTCTTGGACTATTACTCAGTTTTGGGTTCCCGAAGTGATTTCCACGATTGACGAACCCCTGGGTGCGTTTACGTGTCTGTCATCAGCACTCACAATTTTGGCCGATTCTGGTCTGTTTCGTGCACTATTACTCACCGTTTTGGGGACCCAGAGCGATTTCCACGATTGACAATCCCCAGGTTCAGTTTACGTGTCCGTCGTCAACACTCAAAGTTTTGGCCAATTCTGACCCGTTTAGTGAACTATTACTCACCGTTTTGGTGTCCCGAAGTGATTTCCATAGTTGTTGAATCCCAAGGTGCGCTTACGTGTCGGCCATCAACACTCGAAGTTTTGGCCGATTCTGGGCTCTTTCATGGACTATTACTCACTGTTTTGGGGTCCCGAAGTGATTTCCATGGTTGTCGGACCCCATGATGTGCTTATGTGTTGCTCTTCAAGACCCGCAGTCTGGGCCGATTCTAGCCCGTTTCGTGGACTATTACTCACTGTCTTGTGGTCCCGGAGTGATTTCCACGATTAACGAACTTAACCCCAGGGTGCGTTTATGTGCCGGTCAGCAACACTCACAGTTTTTGTCGATTCTGCCCCGTTTCATGGCCTATTACTCACTGTTTTGAGGTCTCGGAGTGATTTCCCCGATTAAGGAACCCGAGGGTGCATTTAAGTGTCGGTCATCAGCACTCACTATTTTGGCCGATTCTGGTCCGTTTCGTGTACTATTACTCACTGTTTTGGGGTCCCAGAGCGATTTGCACTATTGACGATCCCCGGGGTGCGTTTACGTGTCCGTCGTCAACACTGAAAGTTTTGGCCAATTATGACCCGTTTCGTGGACTATTACTCGTCGTTTTGGTGTACCGAAGCGATTTCCATAGTTGTTGAACCCCGAGGTGCGCTTACGTGTCGGTCATCAACACTCGCAGTTTTGGCCAATTCTGGCCTATTTCATGGCCTATTACTCACTGTTTTGGGGTCCTAAAGAGATTTCCATGGTTGTCGAACCCCAAGGTGTGCTTACGTGTTGGTCGTCAAGAATCGCAGTCTGGGCCGATTTTGGCCCATTTCTTGGACTATTACTCAGTTTTGGGTTCCCGAAGTGATTTCCACGATTGACGAACCCCTGGGTGCGTTTACGTGTCGGTCATCAGCACTCACAATTTTGGCCGATTCTGGTCTGTTTCGTGCACTATTACTCACTGTTTTGGGGACCCAGAGCGATTTCCACGATTGACAATCCCCAGGTTGAGTTTACGTGTCCGTCGTCAACACTCAAAGTTTTGGCCAATTCTGACCCGTTTAGTGAACTATTACTCACCGTTTTGGTGTCCCGAAGTGATTTCCATAGTTGTTGAATCCCAAGGTGCGCTTACGTGTCGGCCATCAACACTCGAAGTTTTGGCCGATTCTGGGCTCTTTCATGGACTATTACTCACTGTTTTGGGGTC
>NW_021289635.1:0-1172 GCF_002162155.2 Triticum dicoccoides
GTCGGCCATCTACAAAAGTAGGCAAAATTCTGCAGGGTCAGATCATAAATTTATGCTGACTGACAGAAAATGACTACCATTGCAAAAATATAAATTAGCTCTATCAGGCTAATAACCAATTAGCGATCGCACCTAGTGGCTTCCTATAGTCAGCCTGGCTCTGGTACCAAGCTTGTCACGACCGGTTTTCCAATAAAAATATTTATTGAAAAGCCAATCTTTTAAGTCCAGTATGAGAGAAATCCTCCACACTGGCAGACAAATTCTTGATACAATAAGCCAGTAGCATAAAATATATTACAGGGTCGAACTACGGTTGCTCAACCAAATTATTACAAGCACGCCAATAATCATACATAATGGCGGACAGAACACAGTGGTGTGGAGACATACTACTGACTCAAGGATAGGCTGGTGGTGGAAAAACACAGCGGGGAGAGAAATACAAGACTCTACGTCTGTCATCTCATCGAGCGTCGAGGAGAGGCTTGATGAATTTATTTGGTAGCGGAAGCAGATATAAAACAGTGGCCAAATCCAGGGTCGCATAAGACTGACTGGGACTCCTCTAAGTGTCGGACTCGCTATCGAACTCTTCATCCATGAGATCGCCTTCGTCAGCATCTGGCCAAATCAACAAGCCAGTGAGTACTTTGAAAGTACTCGCAAGACAGTTCGGACGTAAGATATAACAAATGCATGCATGGATGCAACATGATTAATTCCTTAATGCATAATAAATAAAACTGGCATAACGGGTAAGTAAAAAGGGAAAACGGCGGTAGTCCGCCTAAAATTCCACAGAACATAAATAAGGACCGATCGGGTGTCTGAAGCGACGCCTCGAAAGGTGAACAAATAAAAATAAGGAAAATGATGCCACAGTCGGGCATCTTAGCGACACCACATAAAGGGCTTTTAAAAGAAATGCCACGGTCGGACGTCTGAGCGACATCGCAGAAAGGGCTTTAAAAGAAATGCCACAGTCGGACGTCTGAGCGACATCGCAGAAAGGGCTTTAAAAGAAATGCCACAGTCGGACGTCTGAGCGACATCACAAAAAGGGCTTTAAAAGAAATGCCACAGTCGGACGTCTGAGCGACATCGCAGAAAGGGCTTTAAAAGAAATGCCACAGTCGGACGTCTGAGCGACATCACATAAAGGGCTTTTA
>NW_021289636.1:0-1312 GCF_002162155.2 Triticum dicoccoides
AACTTTTTTTGAATACATGCTGATAAAAATTTCTCTACACGATGAACATTTTTTATACATACTGAACATTTTTTCAATGTATGGTGAACAAATATTCAAATACACATAGAACATTTTTTTTAAATACGATGAACTCCTTTTGAATGCATGCTGAACAAAATTTCTATACATGATGAACATTTTTTTATACACACTGAACATTTTTCAAAGTTCATCAAATTTGACAATAGTTCATCAATTTTGAAAAATGTTCATCAATTTTGAAAGAAAGTTCGATATGAAATAAAGTTACAAAATTGAAAAACAAATCTCGCGCTTAGGAGAAAAGAAGAAAGAAATAAAAAGAAAGAAAAAGAGAAGAAAAACAGAAAAAAAAACTCTTTCCACGAAAAAAGACTATAGAAAATGGTTAAAATCCTGTCAATTAACACGAACTGGTAGGTTAGCCGAGTGGTTTGGCAAGCACGGCTGTAGTTGTGAGATCCCTCGTTCGAAACACGGTTGTCGCTAGAAAGTTTTTGTATTTTCAAAACAGAAAAAATAAGTGGGCCGGCACAGTGCGGCGGGAGGGTGTGCGCCCGATTGCATCTATGCCTAAAACGGGCGCTTAAGCCGCCGTTTAGGATTTGCCGCTTTTCCCAGCCGGTATGTCCCCCACCCCACTCCTTTATACATTTTGGGCTTATGTCTCCCTTATTCTTTCACGGGCTTTCGATTGAATCTCACATCCGTCGACCGGAAGTACATGGCGCTACTTGCACCCCCATAGCATGCATGCACGTCCTGCCCTGACTAGCCAACTAACTAGGCTTCCACGACAAGCGTATAAAACCGTGGACAACAACCGTCCTCCCCTCCAACCATTTGCTCGCATTCGTGCCCCGGCGAGAGAGGCGGCAAACAGCCCGACGGTGTGCGTGACCCTTCACCGCTGGCAGCCGGATGCTTCCCACGCGTGTGCTCACAATGGCGCCACCCCTGGGGCCGAGGGAATGGAGGTGCTCGAATACCACGTCCTCAGCGCCTCGCATGCCTTCTCTAGTGCATCAATCCGTCGCTCCACAACACGACTAACTCGACCCCGCCCTCTCTTTCACTCTCTTCCCTATCTCTTTCGATGCTGACCTCCAGAAGTACGCCGCCGATGCCATCTATTTCCTAATGCGTCTCCTGCCTCCTGCCTCCTCCTCCTATGGAGCATCAGCTCCACTGCCCACCATCACCATCCTCATCCTCCCTCCATGTCTCCTCCAACGCCGAGGACCAAAAGTGCACCGGTGGCTACACACTGCTCATCCTTGCCGGGGTTGGT
>NW_021289637.1:0-1273 GCF_002162155.2 Triticum dicoccoides
TGCATATCAAGTGAACAGATCTAGCAGGCGGTCGCGGCCGGCGGCAGCCTCAAACAGGAGCAGATTGGAAACAAAGCGATTAGATGAGATCTTTTTTCAAGGGGTGATTAGAGGAGGTATTTTTTAGCTAAGATTAGAGGAGATCTTTTTTTTAGAAGAATTAGAGGAGATCTTAGGCGTATTGTTTCCGCTATGGGCTGCTTTCCTTTTTTCATTTCCTTGAATTTGGGCCTTTTGCGTGCAATTACTTGGAAAAAGTACACGGGCCCTAGCTAAGGGAGCCCATAGGGGGGGGCGAAAGCAAAGCTACGGGCAGTTGTAGCGAGAAAAATTAGCGAACTAACTAATCGCTAACGGGGCGACGCGATCGTCAGGGGGGGTCTCGCCCCCCCTTGAATCCGTCCCTGCTGACGCTGCTGCAGGACATCTAGCGGCACCCAGTCAGGAATGCGTGATTTGCCATTTTGAAGTTGTAGACTGGTGATGAGGAGATTGTAAGGCTTCCACACTCACGCCTGCAACATCCTGTGGATCAAAGGGTGGTTCTATCAAGAGTGAAAGTGCCCAATTTGCCATTGTGATGTGATGGATTACTTCGGCTTTAGATTCTGAGATTAGATAGCTGAAGGTGCTTGACTCATACATCTCGGGATGCAAAGATGTTGATAGATTACATAGCCGGTGAATAAATTCAGAGATTCCGTAGTTGAAGATGGTTTCAATTAGTGAGCAGCAGTCCATAGATCTCGCAGTCCTAAGATGAGGGTTTTATGTATAACGTATCTGAAAATTAGCAATTGAGTTGGCCTCGATATGTATGAGTGGAGGACTTGTCACAAAATTTCAGTGATAATTTTTTTATCAACAATTGCAGTTTATTGTTTCAATTATTTTTCAGAACATCCAGTAGAAAATGTATAGACGACACACAACGCCCTGCAAGGATATCAAAAATTTCATCGTCAAGCATCTCTTTACTTGTTTTGTTCCTCATATTATATGTACTATGATTTGAAATTTTTGGGAGAGGGAGGTGATCTTTGAAATGATGTATTTGCTTCTCACCTTTGCTCTTCTGGGAGTACTTGTTTTGGAACTCTACACTTTGAAAATAGAAATGACTTAGAGATAACGACACACACATACATAACATGTTAAAACACATGTACTTCAAAATTCATTTCTCTTCAAGTTTTTCGTACTCGGCATAGGAATTCATCTTGATAAGTCACATGTAGGGGTGAACGTAATACTAGAATAATATACAACATGT
>NW_021289638.1:0-1980 GCF_002162155.2 Triticum dicoccoides
AGCCTCTTATCTGATTGCCTTGCAGTAGCAGACTTTGGAGCTCCTCCAAAGTCTCGATGCCCGGAGGGATGCCCCCGGAGAGGTAGTTGTGAGAGAGGTCGAGACTTGTCAGCGTCGTCAACATCGTGAAGTTGAGCAACTCCAACGTCCCTCTAAGCTGCATCTCCCTCAAGGTGATGCCGCTGATCACGGGCCGGCCCTGGTGCACCGTGCAGCTGACGCCGTGCCAGCTGCAGAGCGCCGACGTGTTCTCCCAGGACCTCAGGGCCTGCTGACTCTGGTTGCTGAGGCTGGCTTTCCAGGTGAGGAGTGCCCTCGCTTGTACTCCGGTGTCCGGCGTGAGCGCGTCGACCATCAGCAGCAGCAGCAGTAGAAGTGCGGTGAGAGAGGCGAGCACTTTGGGTCGCTCCGTCTCCATGACTAGCATTTTGGCTTTGATGGAAATGGCACCGGTGGTTGGCCAGAGGGGTACTAGTACTTGGAGCCTGTAGCAGGCTAGGTCCACGCAGTAGGTAAATGATCGGCCATTCATGTGCCATTATCCGGTGGTAGCTTGTGAAGAGATATGGATTATCTACCTCCTCGTCATCTAATCCATTGACTAGACTCGTAATCACGATCACAGTCTAGTCACTGGAAAACATTGAATTCGTCAAGCAAATTGCATGGAAAGCTACTGTAGCGGTCTGCATGCATGACGATCTCATTTTTCTTATCAATGTGTAGCCCGACTTCCACCCAAACTATGATCACAATGGTGTCTACTATGGCAAGACCAACGACCTCCCTATCCGGCTCGCAAGCATCGACAAATTTGTGGAAAGAACACTCGAAGCCAAGGTATCACTGCAACGACCTCTGTGTCTCGCTGGGCAAAAATTTAGTCCCCCCACTTGGAGATGCCCGGCCAGCCCGGGACTTCCATGGGTACCGGCTGATGGTAGCTCCATTTTCATTATTGATCACTATTGACACAAGTTTTTTGGACGAAGACTATTGACACAAATGCATGTGAGATTGTTCGGATCCTTTTTTTTCGAAAAGGAGGTCGAAACCCCCGGCCTCTGCATTATTGTGATGCACACATCCATGCTAATGTTGCTTATGAGACCCATTTCTATTGTTGATGATGGTGACTACATTTTAATTATTGATCACTAGCAAATGTGAGAAAGTAATCGAGGTAGTAATGCTAACGGCAGCACCCGCTCATATTGGTTGACTTATAATGCTTGGGCAATAATGAACACTTGACCATTCACTAAACATATCTTGTTTTACTCTCACGCATTATCAGCGTTCTATTACCGATGCCATTCACCAGTGTCATAAGTTATGGAGTCAAGTCTTCCCTGCGTTCCTCACATATAGTGTTTAACTTATCAAGTCTACATCTTGTTACATACACACACAGTATTTGTTCAGGAGTCGGTATGGATCGCTGTCTATGTAACGTTGCCAACTCGTTTGAACATCAGCAAATTTGCAGGAACAAGTACTATAGAGGAAGTACTCAACATCACAAACAAAACGCTAGCATTTTTCGATAAAAAATGCTAGCCTGTGGCCACACATTACAGTTCGATGAATAACTGGAGAACGAGACAATTTTGTAATCACGTGGGATAATATATGGACCATTGCCAATTTTATTCTTCCCAAAACCATATGAAATGGTGCTTCATTTCAGCCATCATATTCTAACCCCTAAGTCTACTGTGGAGATGGGTAGGCAGTTCGCTTGTTTTTGTGTTCACGATGAAACAATCCAACACCTATTTCTTGATTGCCTTCTCGCGAAGTTACTTTGGCGGTCTGTTCATATAACCTTTAACATTATCCCTCCAGATAGCATTGAAGCGTTGTTTGGGACGTGGCTAAATGGAGTGACTACTCATATTGCGTCTAGTATTCGGATTGTAATATGCGCACTTCTTTGGGCTATATGGAACTGCAGGAATGATATGATTTTTAACAGAC
>NW_021289639.1:0-932 GCF_002162155.2 Triticum dicoccoides
AAGAAAACAACAGAAGAAAAAAAGAAAGAAGAAAAAAAGAAAGAAGAAAAAAAAAGGAAGAAGAAAAAAAGAAAGAAGAAAGAAAGAAGAAAGAAAAAGGAAGAAGAAAAAACAAGAAAGAAAAAGGAAGAAGAAGAAAGAAAGAAGAAAGAGGAAGAAGAAAGGAAGAAGAAGAAAAAAAGAAAAGAAAAAAAGAGTGTGGCCAGCACCCCCCGCCCTGCACATGGGCCATCCCGACCCCACATATATTCGTCTCCATCCGCATCCCTGGCCAAACCATCCACGGCGAGGGGGGCGGCGATGCGCGCGGTGTTTTTTTAGGGATCGAGAGGGGACGGCGAGGGTTATAAATGTGTTGTCCTCGCCTCCCCTCTCCGTGACGCCGTCGTCTGCCGCCCCGTCTCGCGCTCTACCGCGACACCCTCTCCCACCCCTTCCTCGCCCCCTCCTTTCGCCATCGCCCTTTCGCCACCGCCACCGCCACCGCCCCCCTTCTTCACTTAATTAATTTGTTTTTACTACATGTTTTCAGGACTGACATAATGGCGGACGATAGAGCTGACCCGATTATGGACAACTATGATCCGGACGGTGAAGCACATATGTTCGGCATCATAAACGGCGATATTCTATATGTGCCGACCGGAGAAGAAGAAGATGATATCTCTTCTTATCTGAACCTTGACGGTGAAGATGAAGGGCGCCGTCAGCAAGATGATGCCGAACAAACGTCGATAAACGACGATCTTCAAATGGAAGTAGCAACCACCTCCGGCGCCGAGGTATATATATACATTGAGCCTCTGGTGATACAAACTAACTGATTTGAATAAATATGTGTGTACTAACGCGCGCGACTCTTTCTTATTTTAGCCCTCGGCCGGATCGTCGAAACAATCGAGTACGTCGTCAAAGCGTGGCGCAACCAAGAC
>NW_021289640.1:0-1045 GCF_002162155.2 Triticum dicoccoides
TCATCAACACTCGCAATTTTAGCCGATTCTGGCCCGTTTTATGGACTATTAATCACTGTTTTGGGATCCGGAGTGATCTCCACGATTGAAAAACCCCAGCGTGCGTTTATGTTACGGTCATCAACACACAGTTTTGGCTGATTCTGGCCCGTTTCATGGATTATTACTCAATGTTTCGGGTCCCAAAGTGATTTCCACGACATACGAACCCTGGGGCGCTTTTACGTGTCGGTCATCAACACTCACATTTTTGGCTGATTCTGGTCCGTTTCGTGCACTATTACTCACCGTTTTGGGGCCCCAGAGTGATTTCCATGAGTGACGATTCTCGGGGTGCGTTCACATGTCCGTCGTCAACACTCACAGCTTTGTCCAATTTTGACCCATTTTGTTGACTATTACTCACCATTTTGGCTCCCAAAGCGGTTTCCATAGTTATTGAACCCCAAGGTGCGCTTATGTGTCGGTCATCAACACTCGTAATTTTGGCCAATTCTGGCTCATTTCCTGGACTATTGATCATTGTTTTGGTTTCCCAAAGCGAGTTCCTCGATTGACGATCCCCGGGGTGTGTTTATGTGTGCGTCGTCAACACTCTCAGTTTTGTCCAATTCTGGCCGTTTTCATGGACTATTACTCACCGTTTTGGGTCCCCGAAGTGATTTCCATAGTTGTTGAACCCCAGGGTGCGATTACGTTTTGGTCAACAACACTCGCAAGTTTGGCCGATTCTGGCCCGTTCCGTGGACTGTAACTGACTGTTTGGGGTCCCAAAGTGATTTCCATGATTGACGAAGCGCAGGGTGCGATTACGTGTAGGTCATCAACACTCGCAATTTTAGCCGATTCTGGCCCGTTTTGTGGACTATTAATCACTGTTTTGGGATCCGGAGTGATCTCCACGATTGAAAAACCCCAGCGTGCGTTTATGTGTCGGTCATCAACACACAATTTTGGCTGATTCTGGCCCGTTTCATGGATTATTACTCACTGTTTCGGGTCCCAAAGTGATTTCCACGACATACGAACCCTGGGGCGCTTTTAC
>NW_021289641.1:0-1042 GCF_002162155.2 Triticum dicoccoides
CCAGGGTGACGCCAGGCGGACCAAATCCTTCACGCCGCCAGTCTTCCCATGAGGCAGATTCCAGCCGCCGCTGGCTGCGGTGGTGGTGGCGCCCGACGCCGAAGGGGATAGGGTAGGAGGGATGTGGCGTATTTCCCATGAGGCGGCTGGGGCGCCTCATGCGGGGTATCCTCGCACAGTAACCATGGAGGTGTCATGGCTGTGCGGCGGTAGCCGGCGACGCCATGGCGGGTGAGGTGCTCCAGTGGGTTCCTCCGCTTTGCAATGGGCAGCGGCAGTCGCCGTGGATCTGGCGTCCCGGCCAGATCTGTCGTGGTTTGGCTTTGGCCAGACAACGACGCGTGATGGGGCCTGTGTGGGCCGGCCGGTGGTCCTTTACTAGCTCTCTGACGACGCCGTGGGTCTACATGGCGAGGGTGCACTTGGACCCAGTCAGCAGCGACATCAGGGTGGTGCTACTTCCAGTGAAAATCACGCCGACTTCGGCCATGGTGGACGAAGATGGTGTCTCCGATGTCGTTCCCCTATTGATGCATTGTTGTTGCAAGTTGCGTAAATATGATAGGGATGCTCTTGGGGAAACCCTAGATCTAGGTCTCCTAGATCAGACAATGACAACGCTTTGGTATCGTTTCCCTCGTGGGCGCATCGTTGGAGTTGACTGGAGGGGACAGAAGGATCGGTGTTACTTGGCCGACGATGGGACTTGGCGGCATGGCGCAGCAGAGTGCCGCTGACGGGTGCATGTGGATGGACGAGCTCAGGCTAGTGGCGCTATATGGCGTTATGGTGATGTCAATGGCAGATAGAACTAGCAAGGTCTATGCAATGATACCTCCTGAAGATGGGACGACTACCGAAGATGGCAGCGGCGTGTCCTAGATCGTACGCATGCGGTGCACGTTGTGGGATGCCTAGAGCGGTTGGTACACAGCTTGCCAGGCGGGCGGCTTCTTGAGGCCACTGTATTAGATGGTGTCTGTTCATGCGGTCACGGCACATCTTTATAGTTGTTGGTGTAGCGACCTTATTCGCCACGAAT
>NW_021289642.1:0-1051 GCF_002162155.2 Triticum dicoccoides
GGGATACTCAAGTTGAAGACGATCCTCCCTTTCCCAAGTTGCTTCATCCTCAGAATGGTGCGACCATTGTACTTTGAGAAACTTGATATTATGACGTCGAGTGGTACGCTCGGCCTGATCGAGGATACGAATGGGGTACTCTCGATATGTAAGATTATCTTGGAGATCAAGCGTTTCGTGGTCCACTCCACGGATAGGATCCGAGAAGCAACGCCTGAGTTGAGAAACGTGGAAGACATCGTGGACTCTGGAGAGGTGCGGAGGTAGTTCCAACTGGTAGGCAACTTCTCCTCGTTTGGCGAGAATGCGAAAAGGTCCAATGTAACGAGGAGCCAATTTGCCTTTGATACCGAAACGATGGGTTCCCTTCAGAGGGGTAACCCGAAGATAAGCCTTCTCGTCAACCTCGAAAGTCATAGCCTTATGTTTTCGGTCATATTGACTCCTTTGACGAGATTGGGCTGTTTTCAACTTTTCACGAACGATGCGAACTTGTTCTTCTGCTTCCTGAATCATATCCGGGCCAAAGAATTGTCTTTCCCCGGTCTCTGACCAGTTAAGGGCTGTTCGACACCGTCGTCCATAGAGAACTTCAAAAGGGGCTTTACCCAAGCTAGATTGATAGCTGTTGTTGTAAGCGAATTCGGCAAATGGAAGGCACTTCTCCCAATCCATTCCAAATGAGATAACAGAGGCTCGAAGCATGTCTTCTAGAATCTGGTTGACGCGTTCCACTTGACCACTCGACTGAGGGTGGAAAGCGGTGCTAAAGGAGAGACGGGTTCCCATAGCATTTTGGAAACTTTCCCAAAATCGAGAGGTGAAAATACTTCCTCGATCCGAGTTAATTTCCAAAGGAACACCATGGAGAGACACTATTCGGGAGATGTATAAGTCTGCCAGCTGACTAGCGGTTATACTCTCACGAACAGGTAGGAAATGGGCTACTTTGGAAAGACGATCGACAATGACGAAAATAGCATTATTCCCTCTCTTGGTCCTGGGAAAACCGGTAATGAAATCCATACCAATTTTATCCCATTTCCATTCA
>NW_021289643.1:0-1252 GCF_002162155.2 Triticum dicoccoides
ATACACAACTTCAAAAGGGCACATCTTAGTAGTAGAATGCAATGAACGATTATAAGCAAATTCAATATGAGGCAAGCATTCCTCCCACATTTTCTTATTATTCTTCAAAACAGCCCTAAGCATAGTAGACAACGTTCTATTGACTACTTCAGTTTGTCCATCAGTTTGGGGGTGACAAGTAGTACTAAAAAGCAGTTTAGTCCCCAACTTAGCCCATAAACATCTCCAAAAGTGGCTAAGAAATTTAGTATCACGATCTGAAACAATAGTATTTGGCACACCATGCAAGCGAATAATTTCACGAAAGAACAAATCAGCAACATTAACAGCATCATCGCTTTTATGACATGGTATAAAGTGTGCCATTTTCGAGAATCTATCCACGACAACAAATATGCTATCCCTCCCCTTCTTTGTTCGAGGTAAACCTAAAACAAGTCCATAGATATATCCTCCCAAGGAACACTAGGTACAGGCAAAGGCATATATAAACCATGAGGATTGAGTCGTGACTTAGCTTTTTGACATGTAGTGCATCGAGCAATAAAACGCTCAACATCCCGTCTCATCTTTGGCCAAAAGAAATGTGTAGCAAGTACGTCCTCTGTCTTCTTCACGCCAAAGTGTCCCATTAATCCTCCTCCATGCGCCTCCTGCAACAACAAAAGACGAACGGAGCTAGCTGGAATGCATAGCTTGTTAGCACGAAACACAAATCCATCGTTAACGACAAACTTGTTCCACATTCTTCCATCTTTACAATTCTGCATTACCTCTTTAAAATCAGCATCATGCACATATTGATCTTTGATGGTCTCCAATCCAAATATTTTGAAGTCAAGTTGTGAAAGCATAGTATAGCGACGAGACAATGCATCAGCAATAACATTTTCTTTTCCCTTCTTGTGTTTAATGACATAAGGGAAAGTCTCAATGAATTCAACCCATTTAGCATGTCTACGATTCAGTTTAGCTTGACTTTTAATATGTTTCAAAGATTCATGATCAGAATGTATAACAAATTCTTTGGGCCATAAATAATGTTGCCATGTTTCTAAAGTCCGAACAAGAGCATATAATTCTTTATCATAAGTAGAATAATTCAGACTAGGCCCACTCAATTTTTCAGAAAAGTATGCAACAGGTTTGCCATCTTGTAATAACACACCTCCTAATCCAATTCCACTAGCATCACATTCAAGCTCAAAAGTCTTATTAAAATCAGGAAGTTGGAGTAAAGGAGCATGTGTCA
>NW_021289644.1:0-1569 GCF_002162155.2 Triticum dicoccoides
AACAGAATAGGAAAATGAATATTTTTGAATTATTTTTGAACTAGGAAAGGAAGGTTTTTACATATTTGACGAAGATATGACCCAAAGAATTTATGAGATTTGTTTGGGAATTTTGGGAATTGCAGAAATATAGGTTGCTTCACAACCTAGGGCAAAAACTGCCACATGGACATGACACATAGGCAAAACTGATGAGATGGCGCCTAGTCATCGCAACCCACCACAATTTACAAGGCTATGACCATCTATATTGGTCGTTAACAACTAGAAATAAGGCAGCGGACTAGCGCTGTTTGCTTTATGACCATTTCGTGTAAGGAAATTACGACCTTTCTGACCAAAATGGTCGCAATGGTTTAGGGTTTGGAGCCCCCCGAACAGCTTTTGACCAATTGGTCTGAAATGGTCATAGATCTATGACCAATTCTTCCAGGGTCACTGACAGAAGGTCACAAGTTGACATATTTCTTGTAGTGTGTTTATTGACCCGGTCTGGTTTCGACTACAAGTCACCGGTATTATATATGGATAAACCGGTGTTTATTACAACCCGTTACGATTTTATTATAAACCGGCAAAATATGGGAGGAGTTATCAGTACTCAAGATTTGGGTTATCACCCTTACTCCAAAAAGTTGGTAAACCAACGATGTGATTCAATGTCACAGGTATGATATATTTCATATTTGATTATTCTTAAGTGCAGCCTTGGTTATATACCCGGGTTATATGTTGGGCAATATGACCCGTCCGGCGGTAAACCGCCAGGACACTTTAAACTTGTTGTGTGCAAAAGCAGGTTGAATAAGGCATAATCATAAATCACTGGTGTTTATTAACCCGGCCTGGCTTTTTGACTATAAGTCGCCAGTATATATTTGGATTGCACCATTGGAATCATGCGCTCGTCAATCATTGGATTATTTTATTCAAATCTTCAAATAGCCAACATGGCTGGATTTTATTATGGTTATCAATAACCAGTATTATGATCAAGGTTTTCAAAGTCGCTTTAGCGCAATGGCTATCATATTATCAATGGATATGATTTATTCTACAATTGAAGGAATAGTCCTGAGTCGCTGCAAGCTTACAACCCGGCACTTGGGGGCTACATTATTCAACTTAAGATTACATCAAATACACAAGTCTCATGTCGCTGCAAGCATGCACCATGACACTTGGGGGCTAATGCAAAGTCATTTTTTGCTCATCTTATTGAAGACCCGACTCATCACATTATAATGAGCCGGCCCTTGGGGGCTACCAATTGCTCCTGTCAACAATTCAAGTCCCTGCTCATTATTGCATAAATGACCTGGCCCTTGGGGGCTACACTGGTTGAAGTTTTTATGAGCATAAGGCAGTTTCAAGTCCCAGGTTGTTGCAGGCATGACAACCCGGCACTTGGGGGCTACATATATGGAGTATTCAGTTTTTTGCTAGTGACTGAGATGAACAACATGGATTTCTTCAAAGTGGCAGTAATTATATGGAAACAAGTCTCAAATCATCACTTTGTTCTGTTCAAGACTTGGGGGCTACAGGTAATCTACTACCACTATAAAA
>NW_021289645.1:0-1193 GCF_002162155.2 Triticum dicoccoides
AACATATACTCATCAGAAATTCTATAGTGCTCCCACTCACTTCTTTGGAAATACAAGTTTCTCATAAACTTTGTACAAACCCAAAATTTTTGATCATCATCAAAGCATACATTCCAACTCCGAGATGCTCACTCCAGTCCTTAGAAGGATTGCTGGAGCTTTGCATACTTATTAGCATCTTTCGGGATTGACAAAACCTTCCGGTTGTATCACATACAACCTTTCCTCATTAAAATCGTCGAGGAAACAATGTTTTGACATCCTATCTGCAAGATTTCATAAATAATGCAGTAATCGCTAATATAATTCTAACAGACTCTTAGCATCGCTACGAGTGAGAAAATCTCATCGTAGTCAACTCCTTGAACTTGTCGGAAAACATCTTAACGACAAGTCGAGCTTTCTTAATGGTGACATTTACCATCATTGTCCGTCTTCCTTTTGAAATCCATCTGTACTCATTATCCTTACGACCATCGAGCCGTTCTGCCAAAGTCTACACTTTGTTTTCATACATGGATCCTCTCTCGGATTTTATGGCCTCAAGCCATTTATCGGAATCCGGGCCCACCATCGCTTCTCCATAGCTCGTAGGTTCATTGTTGTCTAGCAACATGACCTTCAAGACAGGATTACGTACCACTCTGAAGTAGTACGCATCCTTGTCATCCTACGAGATTTGGGAGTGACTTGATCCGAAGTTTCATGATCAATATCATAAGCTTCCACTTCAACTGGTGTAGGTGCCACAGGAACAACTCCCTGTGCCCTGTCACACACTAGTTGAAGAGACGGTTCAATAACCTCATCAAGTCTCCACCATCCTCCCACTCAATTCTTTCGAGAGAAACTTTTCCTCGAGAAAGGACCCGATTCTAGAAACAATCCATATTGCTTTCGGATCTGAATTAGGAGGTATACCCAACTGTTTTGGGTTTCCTATGAAGATGCATTTTATCCGCTTTGGGTTCGAGCTTATCAACCTGAAACTTTTTCATATAAGCGTCGCAGCCCCAAACTTTTAAGAAACGACAACTTAGGTTTCTCTAAACCATAATTCATACGGTGTCATCTCATCGGAATTACGTGGTGCCCTATTTAAAGTGAATGTGGTTGTCTCTAATGCCTAACCCATGAACGATAGTGGTAATTCGATAAGAGACATCATGGTACGCACCATATCCAATAGGGTG
>NW_021289646.1:0-2174 GCF_002162155.2 Triticum dicoccoides
GGTGTGGATCTTGTTCTTCTGTCGTCGATAGGAGCACTGCTGGTGGAAGAACACGGTGTTCGCGTCACTATCCTTGACCGAGGCAAGGCATGAATGCTGTCGGGCGATCGTTCTTCCAGCGAGGCGAGGCCAAAGTCCTCTTAGGAAGCAGGGCGAGCAGTGCCTGATTTAGGTGGTGAAAGCCACGGCCATGCAGAGCGTGCAGCTGCACAAAGACATCGGTGAGGTCCTTCTTGACCGTACCCCAGCAGAGGCGCGGAGGAACTCAGAAGTGAAGCCGTTGGGGCCAGGCGCCTTATGGGTAGGGAAGCACTTAATGGCATCCCTGATCTCAGCTTCCTCAAACGGGGCGTCAAGATCATGCAGGACATCCGCTAGCGTGATCAGTTGGGACAAGTCCAGGGAGATGTCACGCGCAACATATGTGGCAAGCAGAGCGTCAAAGTGATGTATGCAGCCTCAGCCATGCCAGCGTGATCAGATAGTATGCAGCCCTCGAAGATGAGGGTGTGGATCTTGTTCTTCTGTCGTCGATAGGAGCACTGCTCGTGGAAGAACACGGTGTTCGCGTCACTATCCTTGACCGAGGCAAGGCATGAATGCTGTCGGGCGATCGTTCTTCCAGCGAGGCGAGGCCAAAGTCCTCTTAGGAAGCAGGGCGAGCAGTGCCTGATTTAGGTGGTGAAAGCCACGGCCATCCAGAGCGTGCAGCTGCACAAAGACATCGGTGAGGTCCTTCTTGACCGTACCCCAGCAGAGGCGCGGAGGAACTCAGAAGTGAAGCCGTTGGGGCCAGGCGCCTTATGGGTAGGGAAGCACTTAATGGCATCCCTGATCTCAGCTTCCTCAAACGGGGCGTCAAGATCATGCAGGACATCCGCTAGCGTGATCAGTTGGGACAAGTCCAGGGAGATGTCACGCGCAACATATGTGGCAAGCAGAGCGTCAAAGTGATGTATGCAGCCTCAGCCATGCCAGCGTGATCAGATAGTATGCAGCCCTCGAAGGTGAGGGTGTGGATCTTGTTCTTCTGTCGTCGATAGGAGCACTGCTGGTGGAAGAACACGGTGTTCGCGTCACTATCCTTGACCGAGGCAAGGCATGAATGCTGTCGGGCGATCGTTCTTCCAGCGAGGCAAGGCCAAAGTCGTCTTAGGAAGCAGGGCGAGCAGTGCCTGATTTAGGTGGTGAAAGCCACGGCCATGCAGAGCGTGCAGCTGCACAAAGACATCGGTGAGGTCCTTCTTGACCGTACCCCAGCAAAGGCGCGGAGGAACTCAGAAGTGAAGCCGTTGGGGCCAGGCGCCTTATGGGTAGGGAAGCACTTAATGGCGTCCCTGATCTCAGCTTCCTCAAACGGGGCGTCAAGATCATGCAGGACATCCGCTAGCGTGATCAGTTGGGACAAGTCCAGGGAGATGTCACGCACAACATATGTGGCAAGCAGAGCGTCAAAGTGATGTATGCAGCCTCAACGATGCCAGCGTGATCAGATAGTATGCAGCCCTCGAAGGTGAGGGTGTGGATCTTGTTCTTCTGTCGTCGATAGGAGCACTGCTGGTGGAAGAACACGGTGTTCGCGTCACTATCCTTGACCGAGGCAAGGCATGAATGCTGTCGGGCGATCGTTCTTCCAGCGAGGCGAGGCCAAAGTCCTCTTAGGAAGCAGGGCGAGCAGTGCCTGATTTAGGTGGTGAAAGCCATGGCCATGCACAGCGTGCAGCTGCACAAAGACATCGGTGAGGTCCTTCTTGACCGTACCCCAGCAGAGGCGCGGAGGAACTCAGAAGTGAAGCCGTTGGGGCCAGGCGCCTTATGGGTAGGGAAGCACTTAATGGCATCCCTGATCTCAGCTTCCTCAAACGGGGCGTCAAGATCATGCAGGACATCCGCTAGCGTGATCAGTTGGGACAAGTCCAGGGAGATGTCACGCGCAACATATGTGGCAAGCAGAGCGTCAAAGTGATGTATGCAGCCTCAGCCATGCCAGCGTGATCAGATAGTATGCAGCCCTCGAAGGTGAGGGTGTGGATCTTGTTCTTCTGTCGTCGATAGGAGCACTGCTGGTGGAAGAACACGGTGTTCGCGTCACTATCCTTGACCGAGGCAAGGCATGAATGCTGTCGGGCGATCGTTCTTCCAGCGAGGCAAGGCCAAAGTCGTCTTAGGAAGCA
>NW_021289647.1:0-1002 GCF_002162155.2 Triticum dicoccoides
TAATGGTATAAAACGCATGAAGAAGCTCCATGTTGATGGATCTTTGGACTCACTCGTTTTTGAAAAGTTTGAGACATGCGAACCATGTCTATTGGTGTATATGCATGAAGAAACTCCATGCAAATGGATCGTTCGGACTCACTTGATTTTGAATCACTTGAGATATGCAAATCATACCACATGGGCAAGATGACTGAAAAGCCTCATTTTCAGTAAGATGGAACAAGATAGCAACTTGTTGGAAGTAACACATTTTGATGTGTGCAGTCGAATGAGTGCTGAGGCATGCAGTGAATATCATTATGTTCTTACTTCACTGATGATTCGAGTAAATGTTGAGTATATTTACTTGATGAAACACAAGTCTGAATTATTGAATGGTTCAAGTAATTTCAGAGTGAAGTAGCAGATCATTGTGACAAGAGGATAAAATGTCTATGATATGATCATAGAGATGAATATCTGAGTTACGAGTTTTGGCACACAATTAAGACATTGTGGAAATTGTTTCGCAATTAATACCACCTAGAACACCATAATGTGATGGTGTGTCCGAACATCATAGTTGCACCCTATTGGATATGGTGCGTACCATGATGTCTCTTATCGAATTACCACTATCGTTCATGGGTTAGGCATTAGAGACAACCACATTCACTTTAAATAGGGCACCACGTAATTCCGATGAGATGACACCGTATGAATTATGGTTTAGAGAAACCTAAGTTGTCGTTTCTTAAAAGTTTGGGGCTGCGACGCTTATATGAAAAAGTTTCAGGTTGATAAGCTCGAACCCAAAGCGGATAAAATGCATCTTCATAGGAAACCCAAAACAGTTGGGTATACCTCCTAATTCAGATCCGAAAGCAATATGGATTGTTTCTAGAATCGGGTCCTTTCTCGAGGAAAAGTTTCTCTCGAAAGAATTGAGTGGGAGGATGGTGGAGACTTGATGAGGTTATTGAACCGTCTCTTCAACTAGTGTGTGACAGGGCACAGGGA
>NW_021289648.1:0-2912 GCF_002162155.2 Triticum dicoccoides
GAGAGGGTTTAAGGTGCGTTAAGTCCGGGGCGTTACTGGTAACGCCCCACATAAAGTGTCTTTACTATCATAAATCCTACTTAATTACAGACCGTTGCAGTGCAGAGTGCCTCTTGACCTTCTGGTGGTCGAGTGAGTCTTCGTGGTCGAGTCCTTCAAGTCAGTCGAGTGAGTCCCTCGTAGGTCGACTGGAAGGTGATCTCTTCTAAGGATGTCCTCGGGCAGGGTACTTAGATCAGGTCTGTGACCCTATCCTAGGTACATGACTCCATCACGGGTCCGGAGGAGGAGGGCGCGGGCGGCGACGGGAACGGGCGGCAGCCTGCGCGGGGTGGCGGCGGAGCCCGCCGGAGGACGGCGCCGGCGATGGAGGGTGGCGGCGGAGGACGGCGGTGGCGCGCCGGGCGCGCGGGTGCTGGCTCGGGGACGGGGCGGCGACGGGCTCGGGAGGGCCCCGTACGGGCCTCGCGGGCCCGCGGGGTCGGCAGCGATCTGGGGAGCGGCCCGGGACACGTGGCGGCCGCTGATTGGCCGCGCAGTCGGCAGCGGACATGTCCGGCGCCGGCGGACGATGTCCGGCGCGCGGAGTGGGGATTTTTCTAGGGTTAGGGTGGAGTGATCCGAAAATTTCGGGGGAGGGGTGTTTTTATAGGTAGAGGGAGCTAGGAAGCTCCAAATGAGGTGCGGTTTTCGCCCACACGATCGTGATCCGACGGCGGAGAGCATGGAAGTGACTTAGATGGGTTATTAGGCTGTTTGGAGGGGTGTTGGGCTGCAACTCAAAAGAGGCCTTTGCGGTTATGCGGTTAACCGTTGGAGTATCAAACGAGCTCCAAATGACTCGAAACTTGACAGGTGGTCTACTGGTGGTGTACCAAGGCCACTTGGCAAGCCTCGTTCCATTCCGGGAATGTTTTAACACCCGCACCCGAAAAGAGACAAGAGGGGTGCGCCGGTGCACGTGGGAGTGTCGGAATGCAAAACGGACAACGGGGAAAATGCTCGGATGCATGAGACGAACACGTATGCAAATGAGATGCACATGCTGACATGATATGAGATGCATGACATGAACAAAATGCAAAACGAAAAACAAAACCCAACCACGGAGGGAATATCATAGCACGTAGCCGAAAATGGCAAGAGTTGGAGTTACAAATATGGAAAGCTACATCCGGGGTGTTACAGATCTTCTCCAGGAATTCAAGCTACAGTACTCTAACTGTCATACTAATTTGGCGGCTCACCGCTTAGCAAAGAAAGCTTTAGATATTGATACTTTCTCAGAAATTTTTGATGTAATTCCTGGATGGATGGCTGAGGTTGTTCAGTCAGACTTGCTTACGCCTGTCGAATAAAAGGGCCAAAAGGCGTTTAGCTTTAAAAAAACTAACATAGCTATTTCTTCCTAACGGGAATCCAAGTTCCAGAACTTGGTTGAACCTGTAAAATATGCTTAACTTCTATCTCAGCAAGTCCAGCAAACTACGCACAAAAGATATTAGGATGTCATAATTAGATTAGTACTAGACTACTAGTACTTGAGGGCATTCTGTCAGTTGATACTTTGAACAGAAAAGAGAAAAAAGAAGAGTGAAGTGAAATTGATGAGACCTAATTTATGGAGTGCCGTCGGAGGAGTCGGGAATGGCCACGGAGGCGGCGGCAAAGCCATGGGCGTCTGGCTTGTTTCGTTCCCCTCCTTCTCCTTGTGTGACTCGTGTGGGCCTTGCCGCCGATAGGTCACCAAGAGAGAGCAAATGGTAGTGTGTGGGCCTTGCCCTATAGCCTTTCATAAAGCCCAGTGCAAATCACGAGTAGGCTAGCCCACGTTAAATAGATCTCTCTCTCTCTCTCTCTCTCTCTCTCTCTCTCTTTTGTCTCAAAAAAATTCCCTTGAGACAGAACTTTCAGCTGGTGCTTTTTTTAGCGCATAGCACACACCATATATGGAGATATATAAAAAAAGAACGGTCGTCTCAAATATGCATAGCAGCAATTAACGATTCAAACTGCAGCAACGTAAGAACAGAACGAGCCATCAAGTGTATCTCTCACAAGGCCAAGGAAATTTGTGGGGTACAGGCGACGCAGCCAGAGTATGTGTTAAAGGTCTAAGAAGACTCATCGGTCAGAGTCTGCAACTAGTCCAATGCAGCACTGCAACAGCTAGCTGCATTACCTCGAGGCCACGAGATGTGAAATGTCTCAGGTAGTGATATAGAATAGTGTTCCAGATCAGATGGAGCACTTCTCTTACTCTTATCTGAAATCTTGCAACGTGGGCCCTGCAGGAAGTTATTACTACCAAACAACACACCTCTCTTCACTTTTTACTGAAGGTGAGGATCTAGGGAAACTCACCTGCGACAAGTTATGATAGCACACACCTCTTGCTGTGTTCATCTGCTCGCCCATAAAAAAACAGAGGATTTTTCTTCGAGAATAGCCTATTTTCGAGAAAACCTAACATGAAAGCATATCCAGTTTCATATAAAAAGGACACCACAAAGGTGAAAACAAAATCAGTTAAGCATGATACAGCCACACCGAAAAACGGACGTCCATAAGATACATCCACACCAAAAAAAGGACGTCCAGAGGATACAATAAGGTTCGAAAAGAGCAACAAAAGAAAGAACATGCTGAGGGCAACAACAAAACAAGCCCGCAAACTAAATGTACAAGACTCAAGGAGGATAGGTCAGAATGTTACTGATTACTCTGGCAGATATTTGAACGAAATAATGGATTGGGAAACCTTTCAAACCAGAGCAAGAGTGGATAACATAGCGATTGTGGCACCACCTTCCAAAAGGTGAGCAAATACTAGCATCAAGAAACCCAGGCTAAACCCGGTGACATAGGTACGAGATATCCTTGACTGTCAAATTGTAAAGAAGGAGGATTCA
>NW_021289649.1:0-2029 GCF_002162155.2 Triticum dicoccoides
ATGGAGGACTTTGGGTATCCTTCCGACGAGAGCCTTCAACCCAGCGCCAAGCTCAGTCTATTCTTCAAGGGCGTGGCGACGGCACTCCAGCGGCTCCGGGAGAGGATCCCAAAGCAGCTGGCCGACGAGTCGTGCAAAATCTGCGCTGGGGTTCTCCAGAAGGTGCTGATGAAGGTGGCCTTCCGCAACCCAGGCCTCAGCTTCACCAACGTCCTCCGATCCTTGCCGCCTGACGCCGATCTGGACGCACTCAAGGCCCTTGTCGCACCCATTGTGGACAAGGTGAGCGAGATCAAGCGAGTCGAGGGCGGGCGCGTAGATTAGGCCGCCCATTTCTTCTTTTCCCTTGTCGCTGCTAATCATGTTATGAAAACAGTCTGTTAGAGCTGCGACAAGTTATCTTTGTAATATAACTTTATTTCTGTTATCAATTGCAATGTTATATCCTCTACTAGATTCCTTCCTTTGTATGTTTTCGCCCTACGCTTCTAGGGAACTTGTCGGCGCAGGCGCCCGAGCCGCGAGCGCCGAGTGCGGAACTTCAGCAGCCTGCTGGTGGCGCTGCTTCCGACAAGAATCCTTGTCGCGACTAGATGCAGCACGCTTAAGTTATTGAGCGGACTCGAAACAAAGTAAGGGCGCAACTAGCCACGAGTTGGTTCCTCCGCGCACAGGTTTTCCATACAAAGCAGGGTCGTTCGAGGAAGATAACTCAAAAATTTCAAAAAGTGATTGCTCAAACTTTGGCAACTTAGCTTTTCTGTTATTTGCTTCCCGGTAAGGCAAGTCTTTGCTTGAACGACGCCTGGCTCATACCACAATCTTCTCCTTTCTCCCCGGCAAACTTGTGTGCGGGAGAACCTTCTTTTCCTTTAAAAGAAAAGGAAAGAAGAGAAAATAATAATATGGAGCTCTTCGGCTCGTTACTGCTTACCGGATGTAGGTGCTGCACAAAGTGTCAGATAATTGCATGCAAGAAAGGAACTAACGCATGAAATGGACAGGCTGTGCGGAGCACATAGGGTTTTACTTATGCACGGGTTCTGCGCCCGGCTTTGTACAAATGATTACATGCAACAGCGGCAAGACTTGTACAAAAGGTGGTTGCCGGAACGGGTTCCGGCAACCGCGCCTTATGGGAAAAACTTACAAAGATGTTCTATGTTCCAGGAGTTGCTCACTGGAATGCCATCTTCGATCTCAAGGCGGACATCGCCAGGCCCTGTGACTCGTCTCACCCGATAAGGGCCTTCCCACTTCGGCGTCAACTTGTTGGAATTCTTGGCGGACTAAACGCGCCGAAGAACAAGGTCGCCTTCCTCGAAGCTTCTGGCTTTAACTTTGCGGCTATGATAGCAGCACAAAGCTTGCTGGTATCGAGCAGCTCGTACAGCAGCCTGAAGACGATCTTCCTCAAGGAGCAGCGCGTCGTCTTGGCGCAGCTGTTCTTGCTCAAGCTCATCATAAGCGAGCACTCGAGGTGATCCGTATGCGAGTTCCGTGGGGAGAACTGCCTCTGCTCCATAGACTAGAGCGAAAGGTGTCTGGCCAGTGGCTCGATTTGGCGTCGTTCTGATCGACCAAAGAACCACCGGCAGCTCCTCGATCCAGTTCCTTCCGCACCTGTGCAGCCTGTCGAAAGTTCTGGTCTTGAGCCCGCGCAGCACTTCAGTATTTGCCCTCTCTGCTTGACCGTTGCTTCTTGGATAAGCAACAGAAGCGAAGCAGACCTTGGCGCCAAGGTCTTGGACGTACTGCATGAGGGTGCAGCTCGTAAATTGCGTGCCGTTGTCGGTGATGATCCTGTTAGGGATCCCGAAACGGCAAACAATTGACCTGAAGAACTTGACTGCTGACTGTGCTGTCACCTTCCTCACTGGCTGCACTTCCGGCCACTTTGTGAACTTGTCGATTGCGACGTACAAGTACTCAAAGCCCCCGACAGCTCGGGGGAAGGGGCCGAGGATATCGAGCCCCCAGACCGAAAATGGCCAGGATAAAGGGATCGTCTGGAGAGCTTGAGCTGGCT
>NW_021289650.1:0-1197 GCF_002162155.2 Triticum dicoccoides
CAGACTTCAAGCGAAAGCCGACGTGGGTGTAGACCACGACCTACCTAAACACCTAAGTCTCTAGTCCAGGTTTATCGCCTATTCGGGTTCCATCCATGAGGAGATCCGGCCGGAGTTTCGCTCACAGCCCCAAACGATGTGAACAGGGTTCCGTGACACCAAACGGGCGCCCGGTATACCCGGCCACGTGCCTACCGCATCACAGCCCACCCCTACGGTCAGCGCTGTCCACGGCCTCCAGCATACTACAAACACCAGAAACTACTTGCAACTCCTGGACAGAGGACAAGGGTGAATAAGAAGTCGAGCGGGGTCATATTTCAGGGCCCAATGTATGGTAGTAGCTGAATCATGGATCACAAACACAGAACTCAGTTCCTGAGGACGGCTTCAATGAGACAACCCACCATGTACTCCTACATGGCCTCTCACCGCTACCTTTACCAAATCGTGTTCACACACTTAGTTCACACACAGTAGGACATGTTCACACGCCTCTGATTCATCCCCGATGAATCAGACCTGACTCAACTCTAAGCAGTAGCAGGCATGACAAACAAGCATGAATGAGTAGGCACAACAGGGCTCAAACAATTCCTACTCATACTAGTGGGTTTCATCTATTTACTGTGGAATGACAGGTCATGCAAAGGATAAAGGGGTTCAGCTACCGCAGCAAGTAACAGATGAATCGTTGTTGTCCTAATGCAGTAAAAGAGAGCAGGAGCGAGCGAGTAGGATTGTATCGGAATGAACAAGGGGGTTTTGCTTGCCTGGCACTTCTGAAGATAACATTGAGTCTTCATCAGTGTCAACGATCACATCATCGGTATCACGTCTATCGAGAGGGGACAAATACCGGCAACACAGAAAGGAACACAATCAATGCAATGCACAATATGATGCATGCTCATGACATGGCAATATGAATGTGTTTTGAGCTAATGCAACTAGCAACAGATTAAATGAAGTTGGTTTGAATACAAGATTCAAATTTAAACTCCATATGTGATTATTCAAATGCCATTTAATTGATTTGTGCTAAACAGCACCTATAAGTTGTTCTAACATGCATGAAAATGGTACAGATGGATTCCTTGAATTTTTCTGATAATTTTTCATATATAATTTATTTAATTTGGAGCTACGGTTGAATTTCTATGATTTTTAGAAGTTTTAGGCATTTTCTGGAATTTC
>NW_021289651.1:0-865 GCF_002162155.2 Triticum dicoccoides
AGCGAGGCCGGCCGGCGGCGTTGAGGGCGGGCGAGAGGCGGGGCGGTGGGCGAGGGAGGCCGGCGGGCGGCGTACGAGGGCGAGAGGGGGCGGCGAGCGCCGTACGTGGGCGAGAGGGGGTGGCGGGCGACGGCGGGCGGCGTCCAGGGCGAGGGCGACGGCGGCGGTGTTGATTCGGAGAAGACGAGAAGGGGTTCGGGCGCTTGTATTTATAGCCCCCCCCCTTTAGTCGCGGTTGGGGAGGCGACCCGCGACTAAAGGGTACCTTTAGTCGCGGTTGGGGAGGCGACCCGCGACTAAAGGGCTTTTTTGGCGGGTTTTTGTTCCCGCGTGCAACGTCCTTTAGTCGCGGTTGGGCAGGCCAACCGCGACTAAAGGTATTCTTAAAATACTTTTTCTTTTTCAAAATGTTAAAAATACAAATAATATATCGAAAAATTCAGAAAAATAAAACTAATTCAATTCAATATGTTAAAAACACAAATATTATATCAAAAAATTCAGAAAAATAAAACTAATTCAATTCAAAATTCTAAAAATACAAATAATATATCAAAAAATTAAGAAAAATAAAACTAATTCAATTCAAAATGTTAAAAATACAAATAATATATCAAAAAATTCAGAAAAATAAAACTAATTCAATTCAATATGTTAAAAACACAAATAATATATCAAAAAATTCAGAAAAATAAAACTAATTCAATTCAATATGTTAAAAACACAAATAATATATCAAAAAATTCAGAAAAATAAAACTAATTCAATTCAATATGTTAAAAACACAAATATTATATCAAAAAATTCAGAAAAATAAAACTAATTCAATTCAAAATTCTAAAAATACAAATAATATATCAAAAAA
>NW_021289652.1:0-1116 GCF_002162155.2 Triticum dicoccoides
GGGCTAATGCAACTAAAACCAGAAGGGTTTGAACAAATTTGAATCAAAGATTCAAACTTCAAACTCAAACATGGCCTTTTAAAGTGCTTTTCCTTGTTCTGCTTAAAACATCAATTTAACTTGTTTGATCATGCATGAAAATAGTACAGATGGATAGATTGGATTTTTCTGATCATTTTTCATATATAATTTGTCCAATTTGGAGTTACAGAATAAAAGTTATGAATTTTTGAAGTTTAAATAATATTCTGGAATTTCCTGATTTAAATTAAATCCAGAAAATCAATTACTGCGTCAGCCTGACGTCAGTGTGACGTCAGCAGGTCAACGGAACAGGTCTGGGTCAAACCTGACAGTGGGTCCCGCATGTCAGGGTGGTTATTTTAATTAAGATTTAATTAAAACTAATCCTGTATAATTAACAGGGCTGGGCCCCACCTGTCATTGACTCAGGGGAGTCAACCAGGGCCCACCCGTGGTCAAAGTCAAAACCAGCGACGCCGGCGTTTAGCCGTCGGCGAGCCCGACGCGGCGGCGGGAGTGGTTCTGGCCATTTTCGGCCACCAAATGGGCCGCGGAGACCACCGGAGTGGAGCTGAGGACAAACCGCAGCTCTTGGCGGAGTCCGTTGGGGTCGGGGTGGCCGGAGTTGGCGCCGGCGACGACTTTGGCGGCCACCGGGGTTCGGTCGAAGATGAACTTGGCGCTAGAGGGGTCGGTGAGGCTCGTGGAGTGGCTAGCTAGGTGTTGTGGGACTCGGTGAGTAAGATGGACACCATCTTGTGGCCGGAGTGTGGCCGGAAGCACGTCGGCGACGAGGTCCGCGACGGCGCGTGCGGGTGAGCTTGGTGTGCTCACTGTGGTGCACGAGAGAGAGAAAGAGAGGAAGGGGAAGTTAGCCCAGCTCACTGCGGTCTTGATGGGGAGGACGGCGTGGTCGGGGACGAGCTGCTGCGGCGGCGACGGCGAAGGGGATCTCCGGCGATGGCGGTTCGGGCGAGGTTGGTGCGGCGGCTTCGGGGCACGCGAGCGCTCGGGGCTCGACTAGCTCGAAGAAGTGGAGGACGGCGGAGCTTCTGGACACGGTGGCGCGGCGTGGAGACGAAGGGGAGCACG
>NW_021289653.1:0-2100 GCF_002162155.2 Triticum dicoccoides
TAGTTGGCACTCGGTCTTGTTAGACATTAAAATTGAGGAAGGAAAAGTTGAATTACTGGACTCACTAATTAAAGAAGATAAAGACTACACCATCGTGAAGGGGATAGTCAACAGGTAATTTCAATCATTATTAACTATATCTCGACCTATTAATTATTAGTACGTCATTTCCTGATATGAACTATTTAATAACCCCTTTATTAATTTTCTTTACCGGCGGGCAGAGCATGGGCAAAGTTCATCAAGGTGACTCCAGGCAAGTGGCCAAAAAAGTTGTTTTGGCATCGACCCAAGGTAAGTAATTAAGTAGTACTAGCTAGCTACCATCTCTTTAATTCTTGTTTCAATATCATTAATTAATTATCATGTTTGATTAATCATTATCTGATTCAATTCCATTCTCGTAAAGGCCCTGAAGCAGGCGTCGGGGAATAATTTGTGTGCATTCTACGTTTGCGAGAACATTCGCATGATGACGTGCGAAAGGAGCAGATCTGATAGACAAGACTGGGTACGTTTGTCAGAACACTATTCACACCATTATTGATATCTAGTCACACAACTAACACACATGCATATTGATCTCCTTCTTAACAGTTCAGAGAGGTGCGGGATAAGCTCCTACCATCGGAGCGCATACTAGCACTTCAAGAGGAAATAGCCGAATTTTTGCTCGACCAGGTCATAGATCCCAAAGGAGAAAACTATTACCCGCTACCGCCCCCATGAACCACTTGTCATCGTGCTTCGGAGGCACCAAAGGCAACATATGTAGGAGAAATTGTATGTGTATATACATGTGTATGTGTGAATAATTAATGGTGTTGGTTTGTGAGACATTCGATGATATATATATATACATAACGTGTACAGTTTGTAGTATCGTGAAATACCAGCAAACAAAAAAATTTAATGGAAAATAAATCAAAAACCACCCGAAATATTTAGTACCCGGTACTAATGCCCTACGCGCATCCGGGCTTGGCTCGTGCCACGTGGTGGCACTTTAGCGCCGGTTCGTGACAAACCGGTACTAAGGGGGGGAGGGGCCTTTAGTCCACTCTTTAGTGCCTGTTGTCAAACCGGCACTAAAGGCCGTTACGAACCGGCACTAAAGACCGGTTCTGCACTAATAAAAACTAAAAATCCAATTAAACATGCACATCAGAGTTAAGAAATGAACAAACACCCATATATGGGAAAATCAATCGCCTGCTTCTTCCTCTTACCGGTGAACTACGGAGAAGTCCAAAGTACGGGAAACTAGACACTGAGGTCCTTCACCATGTCAAATTGATTTTCAAATCTTTGTGTTCTGCCGTGTAATGGAAAAGTATATCAGGTCGGACGCTCATGTAGATCTCCTACAGAAACACACACAGAGACATATGACGTACGTAGATTTTTTGTCGATAAAGGGGTTTTCATTGAATTGAAATGTCGAGTTGATACAACCGCACCAAAGATCACCCGACCTCTGCATAGCTAGATGCACACAGCCAAAAGTTCGAAGTATTGCAAACCGAAATAAAGTGGCAAAACAGCCAGAACAAAAGGAAAATAAAAATGCCTATAGGGAGGCCGATCCTAACCGAAGATCACACCGCCATCCATGGGGGTAAAAAATCTCCCTGGCCGAACGCTCCAGCCAAGTAGAAGCCATCATAAAAAGGTCTCTATCCTCCGGCCTCTGCAGAATAGACCACATATGGAGCCATCGCGAACATATATGAATAACCTGCATAGGAAAAGAAACGCATTTACGGTTAAAAACAATGTCATTCCTAGTGAGCTACAACGCCCAACATAAGGCAGCCGCCCCCACAAGAATGTGTTTAGAAAACTGTTTATCTATACCCCTCAACCAATTGCCGAACATATTCCGTGCACTACGTGGAGGATATAGGTTCGAAGCTATTTGGACAATGGCCCATACAGATCGAGCAAACTTGCAATTAAAAAATAAGTGCTTAATGGACTCATCATGGTGGCAGAAAACACATTTTTTGCAACCTTGCTAGTTTCGTCGTGCCAAATTGTCCCTAGTTAAGATAACTCCTTTATTGAGAAACCATAGGAAATTTTTCACTTTTAGAGGAA
>NW_021289654.1:0-2557 GCF_002162155.2 Triticum dicoccoides
ACCGCATCATCCTGCGTGAAAACCAATCCATTAGAAGGGTCCAAGTGGTAAGGTTTGACTTAACTAATAAACCTAAAAATCTTATTGCAATTTGGTTAGGTAATTTTGGCATTATTCCTACACATTCACATTCATGGTTAAGTTGCAAAATCCAAATAAGAAACTGAAATTCCTAACCTTCTATATGTTACACGTCGTTTTTTTAACACCATAGATGAAAGAATAGATTGCTGTTGTTGCAGTAACAATACATGTAAAATGAGTCAAGAAAATATGAATCACTCCATGAATTTATGCAGCAATGCAAATACATCACTGTCATGGCAAGGATAATACCATGAATTTCTACAGTAATAGCCTAAAACTATGATCAGCTCCTTACAATTTATCCTAGCTAGCATTTTGACCACTACCTTAAAATGCAGCAGCATTGATAATGCCCACCACTTCACCAGGGGACTAATTCCCTAAAAAACAATGTGACCTCCATATAGATCATTTCGAACTGTAATGAATTCACCTAATTATAAATGAAAAAATACATCCTTATGTACAAAAATGGTCAATAAAAATCTGAACTTCCTATGGAACATTCAAAGATGGAAAAAAAATATCAGTGCTCGTGCATCAATGGTGTCAATGATGTGCACATTTGCCTGACACAGAAGCAGGATGTCTTGCAAGACATGAGCGCACCTTCATATCACTTCATACATAATTATATCAGAGCTACATCCAACCTGACTTTGGAAGTTCAATGCCCTGATTTGTAGAACAAACTATATATGTAGTCAACACATAACATAACCGCGACCTCATAAGGTTAAGTTTTTCATATAGTGATCTATGTAAGATATATATGAGAAACAACAAAGGCAGTGTAATATATCTTATAACCTTTGATTGAATAAGATCCCCACAAACACAAGCCATATATAAAGACCAAAATGACTGAACAGGAAAATAGAGCATACAAATATGAAACAATGTTGCAAGAGCCAAACATGAAAGCTTGCAGCAGCAGCCCAGTGGAGCAGACATACAAATTCAACGGATAAATTTTAAAGAAACATGGCAAACCTTTAAAACAAACTAAATTTATAGGATAACAGTTATTGAAATAAAGTAAAACACTATAAAACTGTGTCAGATAATTGGCCAGCCATTTGAATTAAGTTAGTAACTGATATTGTCCAATCAGCCGCAAAATTAATTAGAAATAACAATAAAGATTTGAAATTTTAATTGCATCACGCGGAGGTAGTGAGAACTGAGAATCATACCTAACTGATTTTTTTTCTCAAAGCACCTATGTATATCAGCACCTTCAAGGACCTGCAGGTCCGACCCCTCCACGTCTGCTCCCAGCTCTACCAGCGTACCGCCACCATCTCCCGCAGCATTTCCAGTGGCTTCCCTTCCAATCAGGGGCCTCCAGATGGGTGTCCAGCACAAGCAGTGCACACACGGCTGCTACACGGCCGTCCCCGCCACGACGTGCAACAACATCAACCTTGTTAGTAATTTTAGAGAGGGGTGCCGTGTTCTATTTTAGGCGTGGCCCTTCTTTAGGCTTGGACCTAATGTCAAATCTCTTTTTCTATGAGTTCATCAGGACACAAAGTTCTTTAGGTATTTTAAAAAGAACTATCATGCACACTGTGTTCTAATATTTCCCTAGCAGCTAGTATAAAGCATAATTCGTACCCAAAATGGGAAATAAGTTGTCTTTAATAGCATCCAAGTTGCATAAATATAACAACATTCACTATTAAACAATTTATCTTCAGACCCACACGGTCTCAAGGAAAAAAATTGGAAGGTAAATGCTATCTACGAATTGCAAGATCTGTAGATGCTCCAAGTTGCCTGCCTTGTTGTTATACTTTATGCACCTGACTTCTTCCCTGAATCTCCATTAGTGTAAGATGCAGGGGAAAAGATATTTTAGCTAGAATCAATAATGCGCAGCAAGTTGATTAAGAAAATCTACGCCTATCCGTTTTATACAGACCGCACATACACTATTGATGTATGATTACCCTACAAACAAACTGAGCCTGGCACCAAGATAACCAAACATGTCATTAAGTGAATGCTTAATATACAAACAGATTCTTCAGCAGACTTGTGTATTCCAAATTCGCAGGTTCTATGCCATGTACTTCGGAACTAAAGGAAGGAATGGACATGACTTATTACAAAATCCTCCTTGAGGTACCATGCAGCGCAAAGTAATGCAACCAAATATAACTCATCAGATGCTGGTCATGGTACCCTATTCTGCTAAACACTGGTACTCTGTAAATTAATCTTATCATTGTGAATTCAGGTTACAAGTTACATACCTGTCTTCCATCCAGGAAATACTGTAAAGATCACCTAAGCAGGTAATATACTCAGAAGGAGGCGATGGCTCCATTCCTGGGCAGTATGTACCCCTGGTGCTTTCTTCTGCATTAGATGCTATTGTGACATAAATATTGAGGTCTGCAAGCATCAAACCCTAAAAAATAGTGCCACTTTCACAAGCTTCCACATATATACAGGACAAGGT
>NW_021289655.1:0-1093 GCF_002162155.2 Triticum dicoccoides
TATTCCACATTGTTTCAAATGTAAACCAAACTCGTAACTCAAATATTCTCCTCCACGATCAGATCGTAGAAACTTTATTTTCTTGTTACGATGATTTTCTACTTCACTCTGAAATTCTTTGAACTTTTCAAATGTTTCAGACTTGTGCTTCATCAAGTAGATATACCTATATCTGCTCAAATCATCTGTGAAGGTGAGGAAATAACGATATCCGCCACGAGCCTCAACATTCATCGGACCACATACATCTGTATGTATGATTTCCAACAAATCTGTTGCTCTCTCCATAGATCCGGAGAACGGTGTTTTGGTCATCTTGCCCATGAGGCACGGTTCGCAAGTACCAAGTGATTCATAATCAAGTGATTCCAGAAGTCCATCAGTATGGAGTTTCTTCATGCGTTTTACACCGATATGACCTAAACGGCAGTGCCACAAATATGTTGCACTATCATTATCAACTCTGCATCTTTTGGCTTCAACATTATGAATATGTGTATCACTACTATCGAGATTTAATAAAAATAGACCACTCTTCAAGGGTGCATGACCATAAATGATATTACTCATATAAATAGAACAACCATTATTCTCTGATTTAAATGAATAACCATCTCGCATCAAACAAGATCCAGATATAATGTTTATGCTCAACGCAGGCACCAAATAACAATTATTCAGGTCTAAAACTAATCCCGATGGTAGATGTAGAGGTAGCATGCCGACCGCGATCACATCGACTTTGGAACCATTTCCCACGCGCATCGTCACCTCGTCCTTAGCTAATCTTCGCTTAATCTGTAGTCCCTGTTTCGAGTTGCAAATGTTAGCAACAGAACCAGTATCAAATACCCAGGTGCTACTGCGAGCATTAGTAAGGTACACATCAATAACATGTATATCACATATACCTTTGTTCACTTTGCCATCCTTCTTATCCGCCAAATACTTGGGGCAGTTCCGCTTCCAGTGTCCAGTCTGCTTGCAGTAGAAGCACTCAGTTTCAGGCTTAGGTCCAGACTTGGGTTTCTTCACTTGAGCAGCAACTTGTTTGCCGTTCCTTTTGAAGTTCCCCTTCTTCTTCCCTTTGCCC
>NW_021289656.1:0-1043 GCF_002162155.2 Triticum dicoccoides
CAACTAAGACCAGAAGGGTTTGAACCAATTTGAATCAAAGATTCAAATTTCAAACTCAAACATGGTCCTTTAAAGTGTTTTTCCTTGTTCTGCATTAAACATCAAGTTAACTTGTTTAGTCATGCATGAAAATAGTACAGATGGATAGATTGGATTTTTCTGATCATTTTTCATATATAATTTGTCTGATTTGGAGTTACAGAATAAAAGTTATGAATTTTTGAAGTTTAAACTATATTCTGGAATTTCCTATATTAGATTAAATCCAGAAAATCAATTACTGCGTCAGCCTGACGTCAGTGTGACATCAGCAGGTCAACGGGACACGTCCGGGTCAAACCTGACAGTGGGTCCCGCGTGTCAGTGTGATTAATTAAACTAAAATTAATTTAAACTAATCCTAATTAGTTAACAGGGCTGGGCCCCACCTGACATTGACTCAGGGGAGTGAACCAGGGCCCACCCGTGGTCAAACCCGGGTCGGCTGCACCGGCGTTTAGCCACCGGCGAGCCCGACGCGGCGGCGGAAGTGGTTTTGGCCGTTTCGGCCACCAAATGGGTCGCGGAGACCACCGGAGTGGAGCTGAGGACGAGCCGCAGCTCTTGGTGGAGTCCGTTGGGGTCGGGGTGGCCGGAGTTGGCGCCGGCGACGACTTTGGCAGCCACCGGAGTTCGGCCGAAGTCGAACTTGTCGCTAGGGGGGTCGGTGAGGTGCGGGGAGTAGCTAGTTAGGTGCTACGTGACGCGGTGAGCATGATGGACACCGTGGAGTGGTCGGAGGGTGACCGGGAGCACGTCGGCGACGAGCTCCACGGTGGTGGGTGCGGTTGAGCTCCGGGAGGTCGCTACACGGCTCGGGAGCAAGAAAAGAAGAGAGGGGAAGATGGCTAAGCTCACGGGGAGTTCGACGAAGCCCTTGGTGCGGCCGGGGACGGACCGGAGCGACGACGGCGTTGAAGGGGATCTCCGGCGACGGCGGTTCGGGCGAGGTCGTTGCGGTGGACTCGGGCGTTGCGAGCGCTCGGGGCTCGGCTTGCTCGAAG
>NW_021289657.1:0-1502 GCF_002162155.2 Triticum dicoccoides
ATCACAAAATGACTCTACGACTCAAGTAGTTTATTCAATAGGCTCCGAGGAGCGAGACATTACAAACATGGGTCTCATGACCCAACAATCAGAGCATACAAGTCAAGGCACAAGCGGAAGCTATCATGTCTGAGTACAGACATCTATAAATGAAAAAGGCTGAGAAGCCTGACTATCTACCAGATCCTGCCGAGGGCACAAGATCGTAGCTGAGGTATCAAGCTAAACGTCGAAGTCCAAGCGGAACTACTAGTGAGACTGAAGTCTCTCTGCAAAAACATAAAATAGGCAAACGTGAGTACAAATGTACCCAGCAAGACTTACATCAGATCTATCTACACATGCATCATTATCAACAAGGGGGGTGGTGGAGTTTAACTGCAGCAAGCCAGCTTTGACTCGGTGGCTAACCTGAACTACGACTGCAAGTAACTCTTTTGAGGTGGCGCACACGAGTCCACATATTCACCATATCAATACACCACTATGGATCCGCTCCCGTCTCCCTACGAGAACGCCATCCATAGCACTCACGCTTATCTTGCGTATTTTAGAGTATCCACTTACATTTGTCTATGAACTATGCAAGGGGTCCAAGTTTCCATATCCGAGGAATCCGGCTATTTGAATAGATGATGTTAACCCTGCAGGGGTGTACTTCTTCACACACGCTTTCGCCACTTATCGCCCTGTACACATCATGTACCTCGGCAACCTTCAAGCGGAAGCCGGGCGAGGGAGTCGGCCACGACCTGACTAACCGAACAAGTCTCTAGTCCAGGTTTATCGCCTATTCGGGTTCCATCCGCAAGGAGATCCGGCCGGGGTGTCGCTTACGGCCCCAAACGATGTGTGCAGGGTTCCCAAGCCCACCAACCGGGTGCCACTTGGTACACCGGGCCACTGTGCCTAGTCTGTCCCAAGCCCACCTGTACCGGGTGCCACTTGGTAGACTACTAACACTACCTACAAACACCAGATTGCAACTCCTGGACAGAGATCAAGTTGATTAATAAGTCGAGAGGGGCACTTAAGCATTCCAATGTGTGGTAGTAGCTGGTCATGGATCACAAACACAGAACTCAGTTCCTGAGGACGGCTGCAATGAGACAACCCACCATGTACTCCTACATGGCCTCTCACCGCTACCTTTACCAAATCGTGTTCACACACTTAGCTCACACACAGTAGGACATGTTCACACGCCTCTGATTCATCCCCGATGAATCAGACCTGACTCAACTCTAAGCAGTAGCAGGCATGACAAACAAGCATGAATGAGTAGGCACAACAGGGCTCAAACAACTCCTACTCATGCTAGTGGGTTTCATCTATTTACTGTGGCAATGACAGGTCATGCAAAGGATAAAGGGTTCAGCTACCGCAGCAAGTATCAATTATGTCGTTGTTGTCCTAATGCAGTAAAAGAGAGCAGGAGCGAGAGAGTGGGATTTTATCGGAATGAACAAGGGGGTTTTGCTTGCCTGGCACTTCTGAAGATA
>NW_021289658.1:0-1435 GCF_002162155.2 Triticum dicoccoides
GATGACATGTCCGCATGGTTAAGACATAATCTTTGAGGACGTCTGAAGGTTCACTAAAGCAGCGATCAATGTTTTTGGACCGGATTACTTGAGGGAAGCCAACAAGGAAGACACCCAGAGGCTAATGACAGAGAGTGAAGCAAGAAGATGGCCTGGGATGCTTGGGTCACTTGACTATGTGCACTGGACCTGGAAGAATTGTCCTGTAGGGTGCAAGGGTCAGTACAAAGGCCACTGCAACAATCCAACGATCATTCTTGAGGCAGTTGCAACACATGATCTTTGGATATGTTATTCATTATTTGGTTTGACTGGCTCTCACTATGACTTGAATGTGTTGTCAAGATCACCATTGTTTGCTAGGCTCCTGCATACAACTATACAGTCAATGTGCACAACTCCTCAATGGTTTACTAACTTGCAGATGACATCAATCCCCCATGGGCCACGTTAGTCAAAACCATTCCGCGTGTAGAAGGTAACAAAAATATTCACTTTGCCCATTATCAAGAAGTGGCTAGGGAAGATGTGGAGATAGCCTGTTGTGCTTCAGAAACGCTTTGCAATTGTTTGTGCCCTGCCGAGTACTGGATCTCCAAGGTTCTATGACATGTCATGACTTGTTGCATCATATTGCATAACATGATCATTGAAGATGAGAGAGATATGCCTGCGAACTTTTGATACGTCACTAACATGACTCCTGTTGAGACAGAGTATGATTCAAATAGGATCCAAGCATTCCTTAAAGGGCATCACAGGATCGAGAACCGACAAGTTCATACTCAGCTCTAAGAAGATCTTATTGAGCATCACTGGCAAGTTCATAATACTTCCTAGTTGTGCTTTTACATGTTATTTGCTACGTTTGAACCATTCAATGTGTTTAAATTTAAATAATTTGGTTTGTATGTAATTTGCTTGAACCTTCATATTTATGTTTAGTTTTTATATGTGTGCTAATATGAAGTTGCAAAGTAAAATATAATTGCATAATTTGGAAAAAAAACTAAATTATACCCCGATCTGCTCATTCCATCGCCGGATCTGGGTCCTGGTGTCTTAGGCCGCTGCTCCCGGTTGCTGGCTGCGCGGATCTCGTCGGGCGGGGTTGGATCCGGGGGAAACCCCTGGCCGGCGCAGCGGTCACACCAAAGGCGACGCCTTGGGCGCCATTCCCCTCCTTGGAGGCTGTGGTGTGGATCATATCCCCTCCTTCCATCCCCTGCTAGGTGAAAGCCTAGGTCCCCTGCTTCGGGCGGCGACGGCACGTCCGTGTCATGTCCCTTCTTGGAGGCACCGCCCGGGGATTGCAGGGGCGGCGAGAGAGTTTGGTTGTGGATGTGATGGTGGTGGGAGACAGCTTGGTTTGGGTTCTTCATTGTTTCTTCATAGGCTGTTGGCTGGAGGGTCCCTGACGAGGTCGCCGGAGGGT
>NW_021289659.1:0-1376 GCF_002162155.2 Triticum dicoccoides
ATGGTGAAGAAGGTGAAGATTGGTATTGCAAAGAGTCAGTCCAAGTACAAGTGCTACCGACTTGATGACAAGGACGCTCTCTTCTTCGAGGATCGAATTGTTGTGCCCAAAGGTGAACTTCGTAAGGTGATCATGAACGAGGCTCACAACTCTCTCCTCTCCATCCACCCTGGTAGTACGAAGATGTATCAGGACCTCAAGCAAACTTATTGGTGGACTCGAATGAAGCGTGAGATCGCTCAATTTGTGAACGAGTGTGATGTCTGCAGAAGAGTGAAGGCAGAACACCAAAGGCCAGCTGGTCTCCTCCAACCTCTTGCCATTCCAGAATGGAAGTTTGACCACATTGAAATGGACTTCGTGACTGGGTTTCCAAAGTCCAAGCGTGGCAATGATGCTATATTTGTTGTCATCGACAAGCTCACCAAAGTGGCTCATTTTCTGCCTATCAAAGAGTTGATCACTGCAGCTCAATTGGCGGAACTCTATTCCTCTCGCATTGTCTCTCTGCACGGTATTCCTCAAGTGATATCTTCAGACCGTGGCAACATCTTTACCTCCAAGTTTTGGGATTCTTTTCAGAAAGCCATGGGCACCAACATCCGCTTCAGCACAGCTTTCCATCCTCAAACAAGCGGTCAAGTCGAGCGTGTCAACCAAATTCTTGAAGATATGCTCAGGGCTTGTGTGATCTCCTTCGGCATGAAGTGGGAGGATTGTCTTCCTTATGCTGAATTCTCGTACAACAACAGCTTTCAAGCAAGTTCGGGCAAGGCCCCTTTTGAAATTCTATATGGCAGGAAGTGCCGTACCCCTCTCAACTGGTCTGAAACCGGTGAACGTCAGCTGTTGGGTAATGACTTAATCACAGAAGCAGAAGAAATGTGCAAAGTCATTCGTGATAACCTCAAAGCAGCCCAGTCCCGCCAGAAGAGCTACTATGATAGTAAGCACCGTGATCTGGCTTTCGAGATCGGAGATCATGTTTACCTCCGCGTCTCTCCCATGAAAGGTACTCGTCGCTTCGGTATCAAAGGGAAGCTTGCCCCTAGATACGTGGGACCTTTCAAGATTGTCAGCAAGAGAGGCGACCTCGCCTATCAACTCGAGCTTCCTTCAAACTTTGCAAATGTTCATGATGTGTTCCATGTCTCTCAGCTTCGAAAGTGCTTCAAGACTCCTGACCGCACCGTCAACTTCGAGGACATTGAGCTCCAAGAAGATCTCTCCTATCGTGAGCACCCAGCTGCTATTCTTGAAGAGACTGAACGCAAGACTCGCAACAAGTCAATCAAATTTCTCAAAGTTAAGTGGTCTCACCATTCCGACCGTGAAGCTACCTGGGAACGCGAGGATCACCTCCGTTCTGAGTACCC
>NW_021289660.1:0-699 GCF_002162155.2 Triticum dicoccoides
CTCGACGCCCGCCGCCGCCGGACTCCACCCCGTCGAACACCGCCCCCTGCCTCCTCCCAGGCCCCCCCACTCGACTGGATCAGGGAGGGGCCAGGTCCCGCGCCGCCCCAGCGCGCCTCGACGCCGGCGCCCACCTGCGCCTTCTCCCATCATCGTCGGACAGCCGCCACCTCGTCCTCTCCCTTGTCGGACCTCCCCGACCGCCGTCGAGCCCACTGCCCCAAACCCCTACGGCCACAGTGAGCATCGCCCCTCTCCTCTCCCCCTGCTTCGCTCTGTCACCGTTGAGTTCGTCCCCGCGCTCGGCCGCCATGGCCGGAGCTCGCTCCGCGCCGTCCCCAACCCCGTCGTCGGTCCTCGCCTCGTGCGCCGTCATCGACGCCGCCACGACGCCGCGCCCCTCCTTTCTCCCCTGTCTCGCCATAGCCGCGCCGGCCTCGTGTCGTGCGCGCCCACCCGCGCCCCGTGGCCGCGTCCTCGGTCATCGCTGTCGGCCCCCGCATCCGTCCGCCCTTGCTCACCGCGGCCCGCAACTGCCGTTGCTGCACTCCACGGCCGCCGCCTCTGCCACCTCGCCCGCGGCCACGCTGACCTCCCTCCCGCGCCCCTTTTCGTGTGCGCCGCTCGCTCCCTTGGCCGCACCCGTCGGCGGCCACCCCCGCCGCGCCCGTCGTGCCAACGCCGGCGCCCCGCTACGCC
>NW_021289661.1:0-941 GCF_002162155.2 Triticum dicoccoides
ATGATCATCTCATACAATAAAATTCAGCATCATGCCTTGACCATATCACATCACAACATGCCCTGCAAAAACAAGTTAGACGTCCTCTACTTTGTTGTTGCATGTTTTACGTGGCTGCTACGGGCTTAAGTAAGAACCAATCTCACCTACGCATCAAAACCACAACGATAGTTTGTCAAATAGACTCCGTTTTAACCTTCGCAAGGACCGGGCGTAGCCATACTTGGTTCAACTAAAGTTGGAGAGACAGTCGCCCGCAAGCCATCTCTGTGCAAAGCACGTCGAGGGAACCGGTCTCGCGTAAGCGTACGCGTAAGGTTGGTCCGGGTCGTCTCGTCCAACAATACCGCCGAACCAAAGTATGACATGCTGGTAGGCAGTATGACTTGTATCGCCCACAACTCACTTGTGTTCTACTCGTGCATATAACATCAACATAAATAACCTAGGCTCTGATACCACTGTTGGGTTTCGTAGTAATTTCAAAAAATTTCCTACGCACACGCAAGATCATGTGATGCATAGCAATGAGTGGAGAGTATTGTCTACGTACCCAACGCAGACCGACTGCGGAAGCGATGACACGACGTAGAGGAAGTAGTCGTACGTCTTCTCGATCCAACCGATCAAGCACCGAAACTACGGCACCTCCGAGTTCGAGCACACGTTCAGCTCGATGACGATCCCCGGACTCCGATCCAGCAAAGTGTCGGGGAAGAGTTTCGTCAGCACGACGGCGTGGTGACGATCTTGATGAACTACAGCAGCAGGGCTTCGCCTAAACTCCGCTACAGTATTATCGAGGAATATGGTGGCAGGGGGCACCGCACACGGCTAAGGAATCGATCACGTGGATCAACTTGTGTCAACTTGTGTGTTTAGAGGTGCCCCTGCCTCCGTATATAAAGGAGCCAAGGGGGGAGGGGGCGCCGGCCAAGAGG
>NW_021289662.1:0-1351 GCF_002162155.2 Triticum dicoccoides
ATCAACACTCGCAGTTTTGGCCGATTCTGACCCGTTTCATGGACTATTACTCACCGTTTTGGGGTCCCAAAATGATTTCCATTCTTGTTGAAGCCCAAGGTGCGCTTACGTGTCGGTCATCAACACTCATAGTTTTGGCCGATTCTGACCCGTTTCGTGGACTATTACTCAAAGTTTTGGGATCCCAAAGTGATTTCCATTCTTGTTGGACCCCAAGGTGCGCTTACGTGTCGGTCATCAACACTCACAATTTTTGCCGATTCTGGCCCGTTTCATGGACTATTACTCATTGTTTTGGAGTCCCGGAGTGATGTACACGAGTAACGAACCCTGTGGTGCGTTTACGTGTCGGTCATCAACACTCATAGTTTTGGCCGATTCTGACCCGTTTCGTGGACTATTACTCAAAGTTTTGGGATCCCAAAGTGATTTCCATTCTTGTTGGACCCCAAGGTGCGCTTACGTGTCGGTCATCAACACTCACAGTTTTGGCCGATTCTGGCCCGTTTCATGGACTATTACTCACTGTTTTGGGGTGTCGAAGTGATTTCCACGAGTAACAAACCCTGGGGTAGGTTTACGTGTCCGTCATCAACACTCGCAGTTTTGGCCGATTCTGACCCGTTTCATGGACTATTACTCACCGTTTTGGGGTCCCAAAATGATTTCCATTCTTGTTGAAGCCCAAGGTGCGCTTACGTGTCGGTCATCAACACTCACAGTTTTGGCTGATTCTGGCTTGTTTCATGGACTATTACTCTCTGTTTTGGGGTCCCGGATTGATTTCCACGAGTAACGAACCCTGGGGTGTGTTTACGTGTCGGTATCAACACTCGCAGTTTTGGCCGATTCTGACCCGTTTCATGGACTATTACTCACCGTTTTGGGGTCCCAAAATGATTTCCATTCTTGTTGAAGCCCAAGGTGCGCTTACGTGTCGGTCATCAACACTCATAGTTTTGGCCGATTCTGACCCGTTTCGTGGACTATTACTCAAAGTTTTGGGATCCCAAAGTGATTTCCATTCTTGTTGGACCCCAAGGTGCGCTTACGTGTCGGTCATCAACACTCACAATTTTTGCCGATTCTGGCCCGTTTCATGGACTATTACTCATTGTTTTGGAGTCCCGGAGTGATGTACACGAGTAACGAACCCTGTGGTGCGTTTACGTGTCGGTCATCAACACTCATAGTTTTGGCCGATTCTGACCCGTTTCGTGGACTATTACTCAAAGTTTTGGGATCCCAAAGTGATTTCCATTCTTGTTGGACCCCAAGGTGCGCTTACGTGTCGGTCATCAACACTCACAGTTTTGGCCGATTCTGGCCCGTTTCATGGACTATTACTCAC
>NW_021289663.1:0-1265 GCF_002162155.2 Triticum dicoccoides
AAGGAAGAATGTGGAACAAGTTTGTCGTTAACGATGGATTTGTGTTTCGTGCTAACAAGCTATGCATTCCAGCTAGCTCCGTTCGTCTGTTGTTGTTGCAGGAGGCGCATGGAGGAGGATTAATGGGACACTTTGGCGTGAAGAAGACGGAGGACGTACTTGCTACACATTTCTTTTGGCCAAAGATGAGACGGGATGTTGAGCGTTTTATTGCTCGATGCACTACATGTCAAAAAGCTAAGTCACGACTCAATCCTCATGGTTTATATATGCCTTTGCCTGTACCTAGTGTTCCTTGGGAGGATATATCTATGGACTTTGTTTTAGGTTTACCTTGAACAAAGAAGGGGAGGGATAGCATATTTGTTGTCGTGGATAGATTCTCGAAAATGGCACACTTTATACCATGTCATAAAAGCGATGATGCTGTTAATGTTGCTGATTTGTTCTTTCGTGAAATTATTCGCTTGCATGGTGTGCCAAATACTATTGTTTCAGATCGTGATACTAAATTTCTTAGCCACTTGTGGAGATGTTTATGGGCTAAGTTGGGGACTAAACTGCTTTTTAGTACTACTTGTCACCCCCAAACTGATGGACAAACTGAAGTAGTCAATAGAACGTTGTCTACTATGCTTAGGGCTGTTTTGAAAAATAATAAGAAAATGTGGGAGGAATGCTTGCCTCATATTGAATTTGCTTATAATTGTTCATTGCATTCTACTACTAAGATGTGCCCTTTTGAAGTTGTGTATGGTTTCCTACCTCGTGCACCTATTGATTTGTTGCCTCTTCCATCTTCGGAGAAGGTTAATCTTGATGCTAAACAACGTGCTGAATTGATTTTAAAAATGCATGAGTTAACTAAGGAAAACATTGAGCGTATGAATGCTAAATATAAACTTGCTGGAGATAAGGGTAGAAAACATGTTGTGTTTGCACCTGGAGATCTTGTTTGGTTACATTTGCGTAAGGATAGATTTCCTGATTTGCGCAAATCAAAGCTAATGCCACGTGCTGATGGTCCCTTTAAGGTGTTAGAGAAAATAAATGATAATGCATATAAACTTGAGCTGCCTGCAGATTTTGGGGTTAGTCCCACTTTTAACATTGCAGATTTGAAGCCTTATTTGGGTGAGGAAGATGAGTTTCCGTCGAGGACGACTTCATTTCAAGAAGGGGAGGATGATGAGGACATCAATACCATTGTTACACCCACAGCCCCTATTGCTACATATACGGGACCAATTACTAGAGCTCGCGCA
>NW_021289664.1:0-622 GCF_002162155.2 Triticum dicoccoides
CGCCGCCGCCGACCCCCCGCACCCTCGATTCCCCTACTCAACCGCCGCCGCCGACCCCCCGCACCCCGCGCACCGTCTTATAAAAAAAATAAGTATCAAACAGCTTTTTAAATGCTACTGTCTTATAAAAAAATATTACTGTTATTATTTAAACAAGTTTGAACATATTTAAACACAAATAAGTATCAAACAGCTTTTTAAATGCTAAAAAAAATTTGTGGAGCCTGGGAGTCGAACCCAGGACCTCCTGGTGTGAGAACTGGCTGCTGACCAGTCGAGCTAGTAGAGGGGACTTGATGTGGATCAGTTCTGGTGGTACATAACCTGTTGGCTCGAGTTGAAATAAAAAAAACTACTAATGGCGCACCACGGTGAGGTGCGCCATTAGTATGGATATTCTAATGGCGCACCACGGTGAGGTGCGCCATTAGTATTGTGCCTTCGCCTGATCCCCCCTTCCCTCTCCCCCTTCGCCCGGTCCCCCCTTCCCTCTCCCCCTCGCCAGTTCCCTCTCCCTCTCGATCCACCGCCGCCGCCGCCGCAGCCCTCGCCCTCGCTGCTCGCCCTCGCCCTCGCCCTCTCCCTCCCTCGCCCTCTCCTCGCCTTCCCTCTCCCTCGCCCT
>NW_021289665.1:0-3521 GCF_002162155.2 Triticum dicoccoides
AGCCTTTCATGAAAGAAAAGCAACGCAACTTAAAAAAAACGGCTTCCCTGCAACCAGAAGAATGTCCAGCTCACCACAGCGCGTGTGGAGCACAACCTTTCTTTTATGAACGTGCGTGTTTTTAACGAAATTAACACCAACAATTTTCGCATTTGTTTCCCCGCAGAAAAAAGAAGATCACATTTATTGCTTGAGCGGTTAGAGGGAGCTCTGCTTTAAAGCCAAAATCGAGAGATTGCTCGTGATGAACACGACTCCATCTTTACTTCATCATTTACTCTGTTTCTTATCAGATTTCTTGTTACAGGGATGCAAACAGCTCCGAAAGTTTCTGAAGATTTCATCTGCCTCTGTTTCCTGCAGTGAGCAAAATGTTCAATTGTATTTGTAGTTTCAGACAGAGATCGGTTGATGTAAAAAACTGCACCAACCGGTAGTAATGCGACGTACAACTTGTGTTATTATTCGCAAAAGGAAAAAAGATACTACAGTTTAACTTGACGCAAAAGTAATGCCGAAACTGAATTAAACAGAAAAAAGAAAGAAAAAAACATCCGTTGATCTCACGGCGCGGACATAGTTCACGGTGATGGCGCCGGAGCAGCACCGCCGCCTCCTGTGGTGGCGGCGAGAGCGACGATGGGGCTCCGCACGACATGCCTCTTCGACACCCAGCTCAGGCTTCCCACCACGGCGAACTCTCCGGCCGAGCCGCGGCCGCTCACGGACACGCTGAAGGTCTTCTTCTCTCCCGTATGGGAGAATGCCAGCGTCTCAGGGGAGACATGCACCGTCAGCGACCTCGGCGCGTCCACCCTCGCCGTGAATGTCGAATTTGCTGGCCCGACGTTCGTCACGGTCCGGTTCACGGTGAACGGCGTCGACGATAGTGGCACGGTTATCGTCGGGTAGTTGAGCTGCACGTCCTGGACCTTGGGCAGCTCCCCGCAGGTCAAGCTCGAGTTGTGCACGATGGTTGCTAGGCCTCTGTCGCCGAGGAGCCAGCAGATGTAGCCGGCGTAGTCGGTGACGCCGAGGTCGTACACCAGTCCAGGGTCGGCGGCTCTCCTCGGGTTCACGTGCCCGGCGCCGGTGTCGTACGCGCTGGCCTTCCCGTGCTGCTCGTTCAGGATCGAGTCGCCGGTGCTGTCAACGATGTCCGACATTGTCATGATGGCAGACTTGATGGCGGCGGGCGACCAGTCGGGATGGACGCTTTTGATGAGCGCCGCGACGCCGCTCACGAGCGGCGTCGCCATGGATGTGCCTGATTTGACGTCGAAAGGGCCCCGTCCGGTGCTCGTGCTTGGGGGCCATGCGGCGAGGATGTTGAGCCCCGGCGCCAGTACGTCCGGCTTGAGTATGCGAGGCGCGACGGGGCTCGGGCCCCGAGAAGAGAAGGACGCCACGACGGGGGCCGGGCGGACGCCGAGCAGCGTGCCGTTGTACGTGAAAGCGGCCGCCGGGGCGCGCTCCGATGTAGCGTAAGCTATGAGAGCGTCGCCGTCGGCCGCGGTCACCTGTACTACGACGCCGGAGCTGTAGTCCCGGACGATGGTGGTGTAGCCGCTGACTCCGTCGTTGAACAACAGCACGCCCGCCGCGCCGGCGCCGACTATGCCGCGGCGGCTGGACTGTTTAGTCTTGGACGTAGCCCCGCCCTCGCACACCACGATTTTGCCGGCGACGACGCTGGAACTGTCACCCTCGTACTCGCAGTGCCGCCGCTCTTCGGAGTAGAGGAGAGGGTGCGGCTTTGAGCTGCTTGGGCTCGCCTTCTTCTGGGCGAGCGCTTCTCCGTCGATGCTCTTGCCGTTGCCGAGATGAACTCCGGCACGGAAGCTCCGGTCCACGGAGCCGGCGGCGACGGTGAGCAGCCATGGCGCGTCGTTGGTGACCGAGCCTTGAGCTGGACCGTCGTTGCCCGCGGCGCACACCACGACGACGCCCTTGGACACGGCGTGGAATGCGCCGATGGAGACGGGGTCGTGATCGAAGCCGCCGATGCCGCTTCCGCCGAGGGAAATCGAGAGCACGTCCACCCCATCCTTGACGGCCGCATCTAGGCCGGCCAGTATCGCGGATTGCTGGCAACCCCTATAGTTGCACACCTTGTACATGGCGACGTGAGCGCCAGGCGCAACCCCGGCGGCGGTGCCCGTGCCCGCGCCGTGCTTCGACACGCCGGCGACGAAGTTCCCGGCGGCCGTCGACGAGGTGTGCGTCCCGTGCCCCTCTTGATCGCTAGAGTCGTGACCTTGGATAAGTGACGTGGCACCAATGAGCTTGTTGTTGCACCGGCCCGCGTTGCACGAGCCCTTCCACCTCGCCGGGGGAGGCGGAACACCGTCGTCGTTGAAGGAAGGGTGCGTCGAATAGACACCGGTGTCGAGCAGCCCGATGATGACTCCTTTCCCGTAGCCGGCCTCGCTCCATAGTCCGGTGCCGTTCCTTAGCCCAAGGAACTCCGGCGTGTGCGTGGTCATTGGCTGCAGCGTCCGGTCCGGGAATGCACGCACGAACCCCGGCTTCTTGGCCACCATGTTGAGCTCAGCGTCGGTGAGCCTCACGGCGAATCCGCTGAACACTTGAACGTACGAGTGGAGAAGGCGTGGCATTGGCGGTGGGCGTCTTCGTCGGCGTTCGGGCACGGTGGCTCGACGAGCACGATGTAAGAACGGTGAACGGAGTTTTTCGTGGCATTTTGTTGTACCCTCGTGGCAGATGGGCTGAGATAGCATAGTGTAAGCGCAGGAAAGAGGGCGGCGAGCAAGAGAAGTGGTGGTAAGAGGTTGGTAATCGACGCCATTTCTCAAGCCACACTCAGCTACACGATGAAGATGATTTATACATGACCAACGATCAATATTTTGTGTCTTATTTTTGGCATATGTTGATGAGTTCATAAATCCAGCGCATGGGGTAACACATAAAATGACTTGAATTTGTGTTAAATCTGGATGATATGACACATAAATGTTACGTGGGATTGCGGGGACACGGGTAATGTATCTGCCCGGGTTTACGGTGCGGGGTGTGTGTGGGGGTAAAAGCACGTAATCTTCTTCGGTTTTCTGGATGATCTTGAATTCATATGCTGCAGTATTGGTGAATATTTTGAAGGATTACTTTTCAATGATAATGATTCCAAATTAACAGCCGCGGATTTTGCTTCCTCCTACGATGTGTTACCATCATCTCATAAATGACTAGTATCAACAGATTGTTGAACGGAAATACTATCTATTTTATGTACTAGTACTAAAGGTAGAATGGGAATAATAAACTAGAAAATAGCTCAAAATTTGGAGACATGCAAATCCCCATTGATTCTCTGCAGCTTCCTTCTCTTTTTTCCTTCCTTTCCACATCAATTTGGGAGCAATGGACAGCTGAACAATCACATGTTTAACATTAACTGACAAAATTGCCAGCCTCTTAATTCATGTTCAGCCCAGAGTGGCATGATGCATTTCTCAGGTTGGGGTTCAAAGGAAGGAAGCTGAACAAAACATCATCCC
>NW_021289666.1:0-1039 GCF_002162155.2 Triticum dicoccoides
TTTGGGGTACCGCACAGGAAGTAGCCTTCACGGTATTGAAAGATAAGTTGACACATGCTCCTTTACTCCAACTTCCTGATTTTAATAAGACTTTTGAGCTTGAATGTGATGCTAGTGGAATTGGATTAGGAGGTGTGTTATTACAAGATGGCAAACCTGTTGCATACTTTTCTGAAAAATTGAGTGGGCCTAGTCTGAATTATTCTACTTATGATAAAGAATTATATGCTCTTGTTCGGACTTTAGAAACATGGCAACATTATTTATGGCCCAAAGAATTTGTTATACATTCTGATCATGAATCTTTGAAACATATTAAAAGTCAAGCTAAACTGAATCGTAGACATGCTAAATGGGTTGAATTCGTTGAGACTTTCCCTTATGTCATTAAACACAAGAAGGGAAAAGAAAATGTTATTGCTGATGCATTGTCTCGTCGCTATACCATGCTTTCACAACTTGACTTCAAAATATTTGGTTTGGAGACCATCAAAGATCAATATGTGCATGATGCTGATTTTAAAGATGTAATGCAGAATTGTAAAGAAGGAAGAATGTGGAACAAGTTTGTTGTTAACGATGGATTTGTGTTTCGTGCTAACAAGCTATGCATTCCAGCTAGCTTCGTTCGTCTTTTGTTGTTGCAGGAGGCGCATGGAGGAGGATTAATGGGACACTTTGGCGTGAAGAAGACGGAGGACGTACTTGCTACACATTTCTTTTGGCCAAAGATGAGACGGGATGTTGAGCGTTTTATTGCTCGTTGCACTACATGTCAAAAAGCTAAGTCACGACTCAATCCTCATGGTTTATATATGCCTTTGCCTGTACCTAGTGTTCCTTGGGAGGATATATCTATGGACTTTGTTTTAGGTTTACCTCGAACAAAGAAGGGGAGGGATAGCATATTTGTTGTCGTGGATAGATTCTCGAAAATGGCACACTTTATACCATGTCATAAAAGCGATGATGCTGTTAATGTTGCTGATTTGTTCTTTCGTGAAATTATTCGCTTGCATGGTGTGCCAAATACTATTGT
>NW_021289667.1:0-618 GCF_002162155.2 Triticum dicoccoides
ATTTCTATTTCTTTCAATCCCACTTTTATCAATTTCATCATTAAGATCTAAAAAATCCGAATTCTTAGAACGCCTTCTAGGTAAAGGAAGATCATATTCAGTTTCATCAATATTCATATTGCAAAACAAAGATTTAATATGGGACGTATCAATAACTTTTAGATCTTCATCTTGATTTTCATAGGAATTAGAAGAACACGCTTTAATAAAGGCATCTTTGGAAGCACGCATCCTAGCGGTTCTTTCTTTGCACTCATAAATGGGAATTATCATAGCTTTGAGAGACTCATTGATATCATGCTTAGGAGGAATAGATCTAAGCTTTAAAGAATCAACATCAAGAGAAATTCTATCAACGTTCCTAGTCAAATCATCAACTTTAAGTAATTTCTCTTCAAGCAAAGAATTAAAATTCTTTTGTGAATTCATAAACTCTCTAACACTACTCTCAAATTCAGAGGGCATCTTATTAAAATTTCCATAAGAGTTGTTGTAGGAATTTCCATAATTATTAGAAGGATTACTAGGATAAGGCCTAGGATTAAAATTCCCTCTATACGCGTTGTTTCCAAAATTATTCCTACCAACAAAATTCATATCCATAGATTCATTATTATT
>NW_021289668.1:0-2544 GCF_002162155.2 Triticum dicoccoides
ATAGGCTATTTTTAGAGTCCGTATGTGTGGGGAAACAAGAGATAGGGTTGATTTCGGACCCCTCCACCAAGGGCCACGAAATTCCCCCCTCTTCCTCCATATATACAGCCCTTAGGGCATCGTTTAGACTTTGGGTTTTGTTTAGATTAAAAGTTCGCCATAGCTGCAACTTCGCGTACCTCGTTTGTGTTCAACGACTAGACAAAGGCGTCACAGAACCCCACCTTGATCAATAAAGCTTTCATCTTATATTCGCAATATCCAGATTGCAATCTCAGTTTCTTGCTTGTTCTTTGTTTGCTCGCAGGAAACAGACCCTCGTGGTCAGGTTGATTGTGCTCCGGCGTGGTCAATAACCTCTCGGAGTTGGTTTAGCGATTGCTAAGGCGCGACGTCTTCGCACGTTCGTAGTCGGATCGTCAAAGTCGACTTCCACCAAAGCGAAATCCATCATCTCATCGAAAGACGGGACACCTCCGCCTCTATCAATTTGCGTAAGGATAGATTTCCTGATTTGCGCAAATCAAAGCTAATGCCACGTGCTGATGGTCCCTTTAAGGTGTTAGAGAAAATAAATGATAATGCATATAAACTTGAGCTGCCTGCAGATTTTGGGGTTAGTCCCACTTTTAACATTGCAGATTTGAAGCCTTATTTGGGTGAGGAAGATGAGTTTCCGTCGAGGACGACTTCATTTCAAGAAGGGGAGGATGATGAGGACATCAATACCATTGTTACACCCACAGCCCCTACTGCTACATATACGGGACCAATTACTAGAGCTCGCGCACACCAATTAAATTATCAGGTACTTTCGTTTCTTGGTAATGATTCTAATGTTCATGAGAATATGATGCTGCCTGAATTGGATACATTTGTTTTGCTTACAAATGAAGGGCCTAGCTTGGAGAAGGATGAACATTGGAGCAAGAACAAGCATGGAGATGATGCCATGCGCAAGGGGAACAAGAACGGAGTTACAAGTGATGATTTCAGGACTTTGAAGCCACCATAATGGGTGCATGAAGCCTTGGACGAAATATACAAGATGCCACTTCATAAATTTCGTCCCGAGGCTATTATAGGTGCTGCGTCACCTTTTTATTGGGCCAAGCCCATGTAATTTCGAAATACATAAGTATATGCTATTTTTAGAGTCTGTATGTGTGGGGAAACAAGAGATAGGGTTGATTTCGGACCCCTCCACCAAGGGCCACGAAATTCCCCCTCTCTTTCTCCATATATACAGCCCTTAGGGCACCGTTTAGACTTTGGGTTTTGTTTAGATTAAAAGTTCGCCATAGCTGCAACTTCGCGTACTTCGTTTGTGTTCAACGACCAGACAAAGGCGTCACAGAACCCCTCCTTGATCAATAAAGTTTTCATCTTATATTCGCAATATCCAGATTGCAATCTCAGTTTCTTGCTTGTTCTTCGTGTGCTCGCAGGAAACAGACCCTCGTGGTCAGGTTGATCGTGCTCCGGCGTGGTCAATAACCTCTCGAAGTTGGTTTAGCGATTGCTAAGGCGCGACGTCCTCGCACGTTCGTAGTCGGATCGTCAAAGTCGACTGCCACCAAAGCGATATCCATCATCTCATCGAAAGACGGGACACCTTTGCCTCTATCAAATTCAGAGATGCAAAGTTGAATAAACGCTCAACGACGGTACTGTGCTGGTCCTAGGCTAGACTGTGCTAGAGACGCGAGCCTAGAACACCAACAAAAATCACCGCGCGGCACGTAAACAAGGAAAAAGCACACTCTTGAATTTTTTTTTTCGCTCTTTTTTTTTGCGCTCTTTTTTTTGCGCTGCTTTTTTTTGCGAAAAAATCACTATAATGGCGAGTGTCTCAAAAATTCTTCCTAGCTCAAACTGACAGGATGGGCACGAAATTTTTTCGACCAATTTTTTTTCGACTGCCCAGACCCAAAAAGTGGAAACGGGTCAAAAAAAACTTCCTATAATGGCACCTGTCTCAAAACACTCAGAAACACCTAAAATAGGATAGCCAGAAATTTTTTCGAAAAATGTGTTTTCAAAAAATTTTGGGCCTAAACGGAGCGTGGTTTCCGGACTCTTTTTTTTTTCCGAAACCTACTCCGGCAGGGAAACACGAATCGGAATCTAGATGGATCTTGAAAACAAACCTAATATGACAAGAACTCGGATTGGTGGTGGATATATGGTGGTAGATGGCAGCGGTGGTGGTATATGACAGCTGTGGTGGTATATGGATACGGATTCGAAGCGGTGGCGGATAAGCGGTGGTGGTAGATGGCAGGGGTGATGATGATGGTGCGGCGGCGGCGTGACAACTTATGACCAGAACTCGAAACTCTAAAAGACTAGACTCTAAGACCAGCAACTAGACACGACGATGCAACCGCAAATTCAACAAAGCAAAACCCTAAAAAGATTATGCAAAGGCTCAGATTGGTTCGGATATGATGAACTAACCCTAATTTTTTTGTGGCTTTTTCGTGGACTATAGGTATGAAGAACAGACTCGATCTAAACTACGAAAAACTGTAAAATCTCACC
>NW_021289669.1:0-2118 GCF_002162155.2 Triticum dicoccoides
CAGGATCCTTGGTACTATCATAATCCGCATATTTGACTAAAGCCGCCATCAGCGTACCCATATCATTGCAATCACGCTTAAGGCACCTCAGTTTCTGCCTTAGCGGCTCAAAACGGCAATTCTTTTCCAACATGAGGACTGCAGAGCCGGCATCCATCTTGTCAGATGAATGTATTATCTCCTTGACCCGGTGTACCCAATGAGTCGTAGATTCACCCTCCTCCTGTTTACAATTTGTCAAGTCCACAATTGACATAGACTGCTTACAGGTGTCTTTGAAATTCTGGATGAAACGGGCTTTTAGTTCTGCCCATGAACCAATGGAATTGGGCGGCAGACCCTTTAACCAGGACCGGGATGTTCCATCTAACATCATGGTGAAGTACTTGGCCATCGCCGCATCGCTGACTTCTAATAACTCCATAGCCATCTCGTAACTTTCGATCCAAGCTCCGGGCTGTAAATCGGCCGTGTAATTCGGCACTTTTCGGGGTCCCTTGAAGTCCTTGGGTAACCGCACATTACGCAAAGCCGGTACCAGGAAAGGAACGCCACCGGTTCTAGTGGCTACTCCCGCCTCAATGGAAGTTGTCGGATACTCTGGAAAATCTTGATGTGTCGTGTGTTGAGCCGCTAGCTGAGCCGCCCGCTTGTTCTCCTAACGTATTCGGTCTTGCACTGGATTATAGCCACCGGGTTGGTTACGGCGTTGGGCGTTGCTTGGCAAAGCTTCAGACTCCATGTGCCTGCTGTAACTCGGGCTCCGGTTCTAGCAAGGCGGCGCTAACCAAGGCGGGGGAGTTGAATGAATTCTGTCCCGGCTGTAAGAATAGGTCTCTTGCTGAGCTAAGGCCGTCTGGAGAAGTTCTCTGACCCTCCGGGTCTCCATTGGCGTCGGGTCATCACCGTCCATGGGAAGAGCCGCCAAACGTGTTGAAGCTGCGATTAAGTTCTCCATGGGGTTGGAAAAGTGACCCGGTGGAATCGGCACATAACGCGGCGGTGGCATGCTCACGTGAGGTGGTGCCATCTCCCGAGGCTGAGTCGGTCCTCCTGTTCCGGCTATCATAAGCTGATTGGCCTCTGGTGGGTTACTTGGGCCGGCTCTGGGTGTAGCAAAAAGAACCCGAGGGTCGTAACTCGGAGGTAAACGGGACTGGGTTTTCTGATGTCTCCTCGTCATCACCTCATTGGATGCGTTCAAGCTCATTGTGAGCTGGTAAGCTTCCGACTGCAACCGCTGTGCCCGGGCATCTAGAGCCGCTCGCTCCGTGGCTAATCTAGTGTCCTCAGTTGCCAAGTCCTCCTTGGCCTGAGCTATTTCCTCACACACCCGTGCCACCTCTGCGTCATGCTCATCTTTATCTGCAGGAATAACCATTGCGGTTAACAGGGCTGTAAGTTTGTCCATGAGGTCTATCAGCACCTGAGCCAGTGGGCGCACGGGGCCGCCTGCCCCGGCGGCTCCTAACCCGGACGTTACTACTGCAGCAGCTGTAGAGTTTGAGCCGGACTGAGTCCCAGCCATGAAGACTCCTGACCATCTTGGCGGCTCACAGGGGTCCGGAATACTGATGCTATCGGAATAGCCCCCGAGCATGCCGTCTTGGACTTGGTACAACGAATCTGTTGAGCCGGCGGACGAATCACCATCTGAGAGGACGGCCGTCTCTACCCTATCTTCAGATCCTTCAGAGAGTTCCTCTCCGTGGATGCAGCCCACGAAGGCACGCTTCACAACAGGTTGAGTCCGGGTCTTCCTTGCACGCTGAGCCGTCTCGACGAGGTCAGTGGAGTTGTCCAGCTCAGGGCCCGGCTCACCGATCCAGCCAATGAAGATGTGGATTCCACCGAAGGGGACCCGGTATCCGTACTCAATTGAGCTGGCGTCGGGACCCCAGCCTTCGTCGTCGATGTAGATCTTACCGCGACGACTCTTGGTCATCCGGCCCACTACGTATCCCTTGAGCCCTTTGAAGTTGCCCTTCAAGAACTCAAATCCACCATGCGCTGGCCCCACGGTGGGCGCCAACTGTCGTGGAATTGTCACGTCAGATGTCCTTGTGAAAGGACTTAGTTGTGGAGCCATCACAACTAGGAAGCTTGAAGAGGTTAAAT
>NW_021289670.1:0-1025 GCF_002162155.2 Triticum dicoccoides
CATTTTGTAGTGATTTTCAATTTCACGGTCATTTAGCTCTCTAAAACAATTAGGTAAATGACCGAAAAACAAAAAATGATGTCAGAACATGTTGGAAATTGATGACGTCGCTTTGAATGCTGCATACTGAACACAAAAGAAGTCCGGAGTTCGAATAAGTTTAAAAAACATTGAAGTGGCCGTGTAACAGATGAGTTCTCGTCCGAAACCCTGATACTCTGAAAGAGTTTGTCCAGTTTGTACACGAAGTGCGTCCAGTTTTTGCCGTGACCCTCTCTACTCTTTCGCGCATGCTATGCGGGTGATATGATGATACCATGCCAAGTTTCAACATTTTCAGGATTCATTTTGTAGTGATTTTCAATTTCACGGTCATTTAGCTCTCTAAACAATTAGGTAAATGGCCAAAAAACAACAAATGATGTCAGAACATGTTGGAAATTGATGAAGTCTCTTTGAATGCTGCATACTAAACACAAAAGAAGTGCAGAGTTCAAATAAGTTTAAAAAACATTGAAGTGGCCGTGTAACAGATGAGTTCTCGTCTGACACCCTGATACTCCGAAAGAGTATGTCCAGTTTGTACACGAAGTGCGTCCAGTTTTTGCCGTGACCCTCTCTACTCTTTCACGCATGCTATGCGGGTGATATGATGATACCATGCCAAGTTTCAACATTTTCAGGATTCATTTTGTAGTGATTTTCAATTTCACGGTCATTTAGCTCTCTAAAACAATTAGGTAAATGACCGAAAAACAACAAATGATGTCAGAACATGTTGGAAATTGATGACGTCGCTTTGAATGCTGCATACCGAACACAAAAGAAGTCCGGAGTTCAAATAATTTTAAAAAACATTGAAGTTGGCCGTGTAACAGATGAGTTCTCGTCCGAAACCCTGATACTCCGAAAGAGTTTGTCCAGTTTGTACACGAAGTGAGTCCAGTTTTTGCCGTGACCCTCTCTACTCTTTCACGCATGCTATGCGGGTGATTTGATGATACCATGCCAAGTTTCAACATTTT
>NW_021289671.1:0-1157 GCF_002162155.2 Triticum dicoccoides
TTTTTTTTTTCGACTGCCCGGACCCAAAAACTGGAAACGGGTCAAAAAAAACTTCCTATAATGGCACCTGTCTCAAAACACTCAGAAACACCTAAAAATAGGATAGCCAGAAATTTTTTCAAAAAATGCGTTTTCGAAAAATTTTGGGCCTAAACGGAGCGTGGCTACCCGACTCTTTTTTTTTTCGAAACCTACTCCGGCAAGGAAACACGAATCGGAATCTAGATGGATCCCGAAAACAAACCTAATAAGCAAAGAACTCGGATTGGTGGTGGATATAAGGTGGTGGTATATGGCAGCGGTGGTGGTAGCGGTGGTAGTATATGGATATGGATCGGTGGTGGTATATGGGCACGGATTGGTGGTGGTATATGGATACGGATTCGGTGCGGTGGTGGTAGATGGCAGGGGCGATGATGATGGTGCGGCGGCGGCGTGACAACTTATGACCAGAACTCGAAACTCTAAAAGACTAGACTCTAAGACCAGCAACTAGACACGACGATGCAACCGCAAATTCAACAAAGCAAAACCCTAAAAAGATTATGCAAGGCTCAGATTGGTTCGGATATGATGAACTAACCCTAATTTTTTTTGTGGCTTTTTCGTGGACTGTAGGTATGAAGAACAGACTCGATCTAAACTACGAAAAACTGTAAAATCTCACCGAGCAACCTGGAAATCTGATACCACTTGATAGAGGCAAAGGTGTCCCGTCTTTCGATGAGATGATGGATATCGCTTTTGTGGAAGTCGACTTTGACGATCCGACTACGAACGTGCGAGGACGTCGCGCCTTAGCAATCGCTAAACCAACTCCGAGAGGTTATTGACCACGCCGGAGCACGATCAACCTGACCACGAGGGTCTGTTTCCTGCGAGCAAACGAAGAACAAGCAAGAAACTGAGATTGCAATCTGGATATTGCGAATATAAGATGAAAGCTTTATTGATCAAGGTGGGGTTCTGTGACGCCTTTGTCTGGTCGTTGAACACAAACGAAGTACGCGAAGTTGCAGCTATGGCGAACTTTTAATCTAAACAAAACCCAAAGTCTAAACGATGCCCTAAGGGCTGTATATATGGAGGAAGAGGGGGGGAATTTCGTGGCCCTTGGTGGAGGGGTCCGAAATCAACCCTATCTCTTGTTTCCCCAC
>NW_021289672.1:0-1067 GCF_002162155.2 Triticum dicoccoides
GCTCCAAACACCCGGAGCAGTGCGACGGCTGGATGACATGTGAACACATCAGGACTTTCAGCAGTTGGTTGGAAGCACGTCTTAGAGGTGACAACACTGTTTGTGCTGAGCTGTACTTGTTGTCCAGGGGACCACCTTTGACTGTTACGATTTGGAAAGGATACAATATAAATGGGAATACATTTTACACGATTGACCAAGATCAAAAGAGCACCAACCAAAACAGCGGTGTCCGCTTTGATGCAACAACCGAGAGGGGAAAGGACACATATTATGGTTACATAGTGGACATATCGGAACTTGAGTACGGACATGATTTTAAGGTCCCTTTGTTTAAGTGCAAATGGGTCAATCTGTCAGGAGGCAGGGTATAGGTAGACCCACAGTACGGAATGACAACAGTGGATCTGAAAAATCTTGGATACACTGACGAACCGTTCGTCCTAGCGAATGATGTGGCACAGGTTATCTATGTGAAGGACATGTCTACCAGATCGAGAAAAAGAAAAGATAAGGAAGCGAATACATCATACGATGAGCCAAAGCGCCACATACTTCTTTCAGGAAAAAAGGACATCGTGGGACTGAAGGGCAAGACAGACATGTCTGAAGAATATGAAAAGTTCCATGAAATTCCTCCCTTCAAAGTCAAGGCTGACCCTAGCATCCTGATAAACGATGAAGACTATCCATGGTTACGGCGCAATAAGCTAATGACACAAGCGAAGAAAAAGTGAAGAATTTCTCCCGCAACTATTATGATGATACCATGCCAACTTTGTAATAGACGAGTATGATACCATTATCCGTTTTGTACAAGCACATGCTATGTGGGTGAATTTGTGATACCATGCCAACTTTCATCTTTTTCAGATTTCATTTGAAATGCTTTAATGTCTTATGGTTCGGCCCTCGTAATAATTAAAAATAGAAACAATAAGTATTTTGTTGTAAGTAGAAACAAAATAAAATAAATAAAGCAAGAAAGAAAACAAAAAAACAAAAAAAGTGTTTTAAAATTTGAAAACTAATGGCACTAACAGAAAGTTCATAATTTTTCTAAAACT
>NW_021289672.1:3574-4385 GCF_002162155.2 Triticum dicoccoides
TGGTTCTAAGTCTGACAGTAGAATGGGGGGTAGGTATGGAGAGGCAAGATCCTAGCTATGGAGTAGTTGTACACACGAGTGTTTAACGATTTCAGGCCCTTCTCGGAGGAAGTAACAGCCCTACGTCTTGGAGCCTGGTGGCGGTCGACTGATTTCGGTGTATATGAGTTACAGGGGTGCGAACCCTTCTACCAGTGGAGGGGGTGGATTATATAGAGGACGCCAAGACCCCAGCCAGCCCACGTTAGCAGAGAGTTAAAGTACATTAAGATCTGGCGTTACTGGTAACGCCCTACATAAAGTGCCATCATGACCATTAAGACTACTTAATTACAGACCGTTTGGATGCAGAGTAGATCCTGAAGTTCTGATGGTCGAGTGAGTCTTCATGGTTGAGTGTCTTCTAGCCGGTCGAGTGGAACCTCTCTTGGTCGACTGGAAGGTTGCTTCTTCTAAGGGTTACCTTGGGTATGGTATCCATGATAGGTATATGACCCTACCCTAGGTACATATCCACATCATTAGCCCCCGAATGGATCGAGGTTAGAGTGAGGAAGGAGTTGATGATTTTCTCCGACTCATTTCTTGCGCTTCGATTGTGTCGTATCTTGGATTGGCGATTTTCCTTTCGGTGTTGGTGTCAACTTTTACTTCAGTCGCCTTGATCCATTCTTATCTTTTGTCGAGTGAACTTTTGAACTCTGGTGAACTTCCGAGCGACGGATCGTGGGAAGGATATTGTCTGACAGATTGATCTGTTGTTAGCGGATTTTGCGGGATCTGAAATTTGGGAAGCGCGCGAAGCGGGGTG
>NW_021289672.1:10314-12653 GCF_002162155.2 Triticum dicoccoides
GAGGAGCGTTGTGGAGAAGATCACTTGGCAAGACTGCTTCAGCTCCGTAGACCAAGATGAATGGAGTTCTTCCAGTCGACCGGTTGGGTGTGGTCCTTAACCCCCAAAGCACCGAGGGAAGTTTGTCAACCCATGCACCAGCCGCATGCTTGAGATCACGCATCAAACGGGGCTTTACCCCTTTGAGAATCAAACCGTTGGCTCGTTCTGCCTGTCCATTCGACCGTGGATGGGCGACTGAAGCATAGTCGACTCGTGTGCCTTGAGATGTGCAGAAAGCTCTGAATTCTTCAGAATCAAAGTTTGACCCGTTATCAGTGATGATGCTGTGCGGGACTCCATATCTGAATATCAGTTCTCGGATGAAGCTGACAGCGGTGCCAGCATCGAGGTTCTTGATGGGTTTGGCCTCAATCCACTTGGTAAACTTGTCGACTGCTACCAGCACATGTGTAAAACCGCTTCTTCCTGTTCTCAACGAGCCAACCATATCCAAACCCCATACAGCAAAGGGCCAGACGAGTGGTATGGTCTTTAAGGCTGAGGCGGGCTTGTGTGACATATTGGAGTAAAATTGACATTCCTCACACTTGTTGACTATCTCCTTTGCCATTTCATTTGCTCTGGGCCAATAAAAACCAGCTCGGTATGCTTTGGCCACGATGGTCCGAGAAGACGCATGATGGCCACAGGTCCCCGAGTGGATGTCGTTGAGAATCATTTGACCTTCCTCCGGTGTTATGCATTTTTGGCTGACTCCAGTCGCACTTTCTCTGTATAACTGACCTCTCATGATGGTGAAGGCTTTGGACCGGCAGACGATCTCTTGAGCTTCTTCTTCATTCTCGGGGAGTTCCTATCTCAAAATATAGGCGATATAGGGCACTGTCCAATCGGGAGTGATGACCAAAACTTCCATGATCAAGTCGACCACTGCTGGGACCTCGACTTCAGTCGGATCTGTGGCGCTTTTAGGTTGCGAGGCTTCTTCAATGAAAGGATCCTCTTGAACCGATGGTGTGTAGACATGTTCCAAAAACACGCCACTCGGAATGGCTTCCCTCTTGGAACCTATCTTCGCCAAGTCATCGGCTGCTTGATTTTTCAGTCGGGGAACGTGATGGAGTTCTAACCCTTCGAATTTCTTTTCAAGCTTCCTTACTGCATTGCAGTATCCAGTCATGGCCAGGCTTCTAACATCCCACTCCTTCATCACCTGAGTGACCACCAAATCTGAGTCGCCGTAAACCATAAGGCGACGGACGCCGAGTGAAATGGCCATGCGCAACCCATACAACAATGCTTCATATTCTGCTTCGTTGTTGGAGAAATCAAAGTGGATCTGGAGCACATATCTGAGCTTATCTCCTCGGGGGGAAACCAAAACTACCCCAGCACCAGAACCATTTAACATCTTAGAGCCATCAAAGAACATGGTCCAATGCTCCGAGTGAACTTGAGTCGGTTGCTGCTGTTCAATCCACTCAGCAAGGAAATCTGCTATAGCCTGGGACTTAATGGCTTTCTTTGCCTCAAATTTGATATCAAGGGGAAGGAGTTCAATCGCCCATTTAGCCACTCGACCAGTTGCATCTCTGTTGTGCAGAATCTCTGACAATGGTGCGTCGCTAACGACTGTAATGTCATGATCAGAGAAATAATGGGCAACCTTCTTCATGGTCATGTAGATCCCATATACGAGCTTCTGATAATGAGGATATCTTTGCTTCGATGGGGTCAAAACTTCAGAGAGATAATACACTGGGCGCTGAACTTTGAAGGCTTTCCCTTCTTCTTCCCGCTCGACTGTAAGTACTGTACTGACGACTTGTCCTGTGGCTGCAATATAAAGCAACAGAGGCTCTTTGCTGATTGGAGCAGCAAGCACCGGCTGGGTGGAGAGCAGAGTTTTTAACTCGGCAAATGCTACATCAGCTTCTGGAGTCCACTCGAACTTGTCTGCCTTCTTCATCAGTCGGTAAAGGGGCAACGCCTTTTCACCGAGGCGAGAGATGAATCGACTTAACGTGGCCAAGCATCCAGTAAGCTTTTGGACATCGTGCACACGCACAGGGCGTTTCATTCGGAGTATGGTGCCAACTTTTTCTGGGTTAGCATCGATTCCTTGTTCGGAAACGAGAAAACCGAGTAACTTCCCGCCAGGTACTCCGAATGTGCACTTTGAAGGATTGAGCTTGATATCATACCTCCTGAGATTGGCAAATGTTTCAGCTAAGTCAGTCAACAGGTCGGAACCCTTTCGCGACTTGACCACGATATCATCCATGTATGCTTCTACATTTCGACTGATTTGAGTGAGTAAACACTTTTGAATCATT
>NW_021289673.1:0-1997 GCF_002162155.2 Triticum dicoccoides
AACGTGGCCGCCGCTCCCTGTTGCGGAGGCTGCCTGGCCGTGCTCCCGTGCTTCCCTGCGCCGTCCCGCGGTCGCCCCGTCTTGGTCCGCCGTGGCCGTGCCGCCCCGCTCTCGCTTGCTGCCCGCGTCGGGTGTGGCCGCCGGACCGCGCGTCCCTGGCCACGCCCGCCAGGCCCCGCGCCTCGCCGCCCCAGTCCTCGCGGCTCCGACCGGCCGCGCCATGGCCGCCGGCGCGCGCCCCCCCTGGGCGCCCGAGTGCTCCCCGCCCCTGGTGGCCTCGGGCACGCACGCCCGCACCCGTCGCCCGCTAGGCCACTAGGGACTATGACACCGGGGCCCCATGCCCCTGTTAAAAAAAACGAAAATTAAAAAGAAATGAAAATGTAATTAATAAAATCATTAATTAGTTAATTAATTAATTAGTAAAATAATTAAGTTAATTAATCATGTTTAGATTAACCTAATTAACTAATTAGTTTAATTAAACAGTAATTAGATTAGCTAAACATTAATTAGACTAAACAGTCAATGACGAACGGGACCCACCTGTCAGGTTGACCAAGTCAACCCTGTTGACTGCTGACGTGTGACGCCCCCGATTTAATCGTACACTAATCATGCACGCAAATGTGTACGATCAAGATCAGGGACTCACGGGAAGATATCACAACACAACTCTACAAATAAAATAAGTCATACAAGCATCATAATACAAGCCAGGGGCCTCGAGGGCTCGAATACAAGTGCTCGATCATAGACGAGTCAGCGGAAGCATCAATATCTGAGTACAGACATAAGTTAAACAAGTTGCCATAAGATGGCTAACACAAACTGGGATACAGATCGAAAGAGGCGCAGGCCTCCTGCCTGGGATCCTCCTAACTACTCCAGGTCGTCGTCAGCGGGCAGCACGTAGTAGTAGGCACCTCCGGTGTAGTAGGGGTCGTCGTCGACGGTGGCGTCTGGCTCCTGGACTCCAGCATCTGGTTGCGACAACCAGAAAGAAAGGAAAGGGGAAAAAGGGGAAAGAAAGCAACCGTGAGTACTCATCCAAAGTACTCGCAAGCAAGGAACTACACTACATATGCATGGGTATATGTGTAAGGAGGCCATATCGGTGGACTGAACTGCAGAATGCCAGAATAAGAGGGGGATAGCTAATCCTGTCGAAGACTACGCTTCTGGCAGCCTCCGTCTTGCAGCATGTAGAAGAGTGTAGATTGAAGTCCTCCAAGTAGCATCTCCAAGTAGCATATCCAGGTAGCATCTCCAAGCGCATCTCCAGTCGCATCGCATAGCATAATCCTACCCGGCGATCCTCTCCTCGTCGCCCTGCGGAAAAGCGATCACCGGGTTGTCTGTGGAACTTGGAAGGGTGTGTTTTATTAAGTATCCGGTTCTAGTTGTCATAAGGTCAAGGTACAACTCCAAGTCGTCCTGTTACCGAAGATCACGGCTATTCGAATAGATTAACTTCCCTGCAGGGGTGCACCACATTCCCCAACACGCTCGATCCCATTTGGCCGGACACACTTTCCTGGGTCATGCCCGGCCGCAGAAGATCAACACGTCGCAGCCCCACCTAGGCTCAACAGAGAGGCCAGCACGCCGGTCTAAACCTAAGCGCACAGGGGTCTGGGCCCATCGCCCATAGCACACCTGCACGTTGCGTACGCGGCCGAAAGCAGAACTAGCCCCCTTAATACAAGAGCAGGCTTACGTTCCAATCCGGCGCGCGCCGCTCCGTCGCTGACGTCTGAAGTGCTTCGGCTGATACCACGACGTCGGGATACCCATAACTACTCCCACGTAGATGGTTAGTGCGTATAGGCTCGTAGCCGACTCAGATCAAATACCAAGATCTCGTTAAGCGTGTTAAGTATCCGCGAACGCCGAACAGGGCCAGGCCCACCTGTCTCCTAGGTGGTCTCAACCTGCCCTGCCGCTCCGCCACAAAGTAACAGTCGGGGGCCGTCGGGAACCCAGGCCCACCTCTA
>NW_021289673.1:6537-9222 GCF_002162155.2 Triticum dicoccoides
GGTGTCTTTGAGTGTTTAATAACTCAGAGCCCGTGAAAATTGGAATCAGTGGGAAGGTAGCACTTGATGAAGAACTCATAAGAAGTTATGCAGTTCTAAGATAATCTCGAGATACCAGGGGGGTAATACTCGATGACATATCAAAGTAGAGGTTGGACGGGGGGTATTGCTCTACAGAAGACAAGTGTTAAAACTTGCACGAGAAATGGTATTTAAAAGAGAACATGGTCGGAACCACGATTGCAAAAGGCCAGATCCCTGATATAAGATGAACTTATACCAAAGGAATAATTAATTTAAGAGAAGCTTTAATGATAAGATCTACATCGTGTCCATGGGCATGAATCACAAGTTCAAGGTCGACTCCCACTTCTCCAATGCATAACCTTTCATTCACTTCTCACGTTCGATGAAGTTGCAGTGTTGAAATTTTATTTGGCGAAGCACCAGAAGAGTATGATTCGTGAAAACTTTCGGGTTCACACGGTTTAGTGAAGGCATATGTTCAACTCATAGGAGCTTCTTGGAATCATATACCAGAATCTTTAGAAATAATTAACTCAAGCTCGAAGGCAGAGCATGGTTGAGAAAGCAGAGGATACAATTTACCAAAGGCATTATGTATCAGAGGAAAGGCTCACAAGGTTATTGAATATGAAGGGCGTTGTCAGATAAAATCCAACAAAGGATCTGGTGGTCCACAAGGGATCTGACGTGAGCATTGGTACTCAACTAGAGGAAGAAGAATGCAAGGAGATCAAATTATAGAAACAACTGACTAACTCAATTGTCAAATGCCAAGGAATTATGATTTCCAAATCAAGGGATCAGAAGCAATGCTCTGATTAGGGATGGATAAGTTGAATAGCCTTAGGGTACAATCAACGACAATTGGATTGGTCGAGAACCAATTCCAGTTAAAAGAATGGCAGCTCAGTCGGAAAGGTAATTTATAAGGATCAATGATGTTTGTGGGTATTCGCAAACATATTGAGTCAACAGACTCAAAATGATAATGACAAGGAATGTCAATAAGACTATGAGACTTATGGGACTAACCATAATGCAAGCAAGCAAGAATTTCAAGAGGAATAGGCTGCTCGGGATTTTCGGAAGATCGAATGGCATTTCGAAGACTTTTGTGAAATACATGAATCAACTGGGGATGAGTGGATACTCGATAAGGGCGAGAAATTATTTGAAGGGGTATCCATGTGGCAAAGAACTGCTAGGCAGTAAGCACAAAGTATTCTCGGAACAATAGAGAAAACTTCGGGGTATCTTGTAATAACAAGATCAATGGGGGATGATCGTATGAATGGCAAGTGTAAGTAGTTTTCCATACGGATTTAACGGTGGTCGGGAATAGCAAAAGTGATGAGCACAAAGTCTCGAGAGAATATCAAAGAGTATCTCCAAAATCTTCTGGTGCAGTCGGTGATCATCCGGACTGAAGGGGCTCTCCGGGAGAAAGCGCTTTCGAGAACCTAAAGTTAGATTTTAGAAAATCATTTAACCCGAATAGAAGAGAGATCAGAGTCCCAGAGTATAGACGAGGAGTAAAAGATCCTAGTACCACCCAATGGCGACGTGGGCCCATGGGCCACACAGCCAAGTTAGTAAAAGTTTTGCAATGACTAGACTCAACTTCGGCCAAGGAGTTGGAAAGGGGATTCCTACAGGCAGTTGGCTCTGATACCAACTTGTGACGCCCCCGATTTAATCGTACACTAATCATGCACGCAAATGTGTACGATCAAGATCAGGGACTCACGGGAAGATATCACAACACAACTCTACAAATAAAATAAGTCATACAAGCATCATAATACAAGCCAGGGGCCTCGAGGGCTCGAATACAAGTGCTCGATCATAGACGAGTCAGCGGAAACATCAATATCTGAGTACAGACATAAGTTAAACAAGTTGCCATAAGATGGCTAACACAAACTGGGATACAGATCGAAAGAGGCGCAGGCCTCCTGCCTGGGATCCTCCTAACTACTCCAGGTCGTCGTCAGCGGGCAGCACGTAGTAGTAGGCACCTCCGGTGTAGTAGGGGTCATCGTCGACGGTGGCGTCTGGCTCCTGGACTCCAGCATCTGGTTGCGACAACTAGAAAGAAAGGAAAGGGGAAAAAGGGGGAAGAAAGCAACCGTGAGTACTCATCCAAAGTACTCGCAAGCAAGGAACTACACTACATATGCATGGGTATATGTGTAAGGAGGCCATATCGGTGGACTGAACTGCAGAATGCCAGAATAAGAGGGGGATAGCTAATCCTGTCGAAGACTACGCTTCTGGCAGCCTCCGTCTTGCAGCATGTAGAAGAGTGTAGATTGAAGTCCTCCAAGTAGCATCTCCAAGTAGCATATCCAGGTAGCATCTCCAAGCGCATCTCCAGTCGCATCGCATAGCATAATCCTACCCGGCGATCCTCTCCTCGTCGCCCTGCGGAAAAGCGATCACCGGGTTGTCTGTGGAACTTGGAAGGGTGTGTTTTATTAAGTATCCGGTTCTAGTTGTCATAAGGTCAAGGTACAACTCCAAGTCGTCCTGTTACCGAAGATCACGGCTATTCGAATAGATTAACTTCCCTGCAGGGGTGCACCACATTCCCCAACACGCTCGATCCCATTTGGCCGGACACACTTTCCTGGGTCATGCCCGGCCGCGGAAGATCAA
>NW_021289674.1:0-1209 GCF_002162155.2 Triticum dicoccoides
CTCTGCAGAGGTTGCACACTTTACCCACTAGATCCGGGGAACTTCCGTGTCATCCACGACCCGCGGTACCTCAAGTACCCGGGGTAAGCACCCGATCACTACCTTTCCCTAGACGACACTAACATGGAGTCCACTCGATTGGTAGTAACCCCCGTGCCGAACATTTCACATCATAAAGTTGTGGAGCCTCGCTCCCATTTTCATCATATACCACAAGCACGGGGTACCAACGGTGTGTCCGGTGCCCTGTGAAAACAGTCATGGCCGCCCTACCTGGCACGACCCCGTCCCAAGAGAGAGCACCAACTCTCCCCCGTCACTAGTAATGCGGGCTCCAAGCTAGTATCGGTCTAGGTACTCAATAATGCCCTTTCCCATATAAGGGTAGAGTGGTCGCGCATGTAAGGTTGGAATAACGGTCGCAACTCCGACCAATCCGTTTTGAAAACAACACACACCTTCCTTGGCACACCACTTTGTCATCAAGTGGTCACCCATCTCATCATCTCCCTCGGGCATAAGTGGCACCCGACGGGGTTTTCGAAAAGACTTTTGAAATCACATTGCCTCCTTCACCATGCACAAACCCACCCCATTTGCGTAGCATCTACATTTGCATCCTATCTACTCCCACCGGCATAACCCTCATAAGAAGGTAGGGCCATGCACACTGCAAGTATCAACGAGGAAGTAATCTTGGTAACCAACCCACGTGGTTCACCATCTCATCATGATTCCGATGCATCGATAATAAAGAGCTAAAAATGACATGCATATAAAGGGGTATCATAGTCATGGTCAAAGGGCTGCTTGCCTTGGTTGGCTTGATCTTCAAAGTCTTCAGGCCCTGCTCCTCCTTCTTCCTCAGCTACCTCGTCAAATACGGGATCTAACGTCGCAAGAAAACAACGGGAAAATAAGGCAATAATAAAAACAGAAAAGTCAAAGTGCTCACAAAAATGTCAACTTATTTTTGTAAAATACTAGGAGGAAGGCTAGGAAGGGGGCAACTTTTGGTTTTGGTTTTGGAGCAGCAAAATAGGAGTTATGGATTTTCAAAGGCCTATTTAAATGCTAAAAACCACATTTAAATATTTACAGAGAAGAAAAGGTGGTTGGATTTGAGTGAAAGTTGCACCATTAAATAGGTTGCAATATTCTAGGAATTTAGAAATTGGAATCAATGCATTTGGATTAATATTCTGCCCT
>NW_021289675.1:0-1097 GCF_002162155.2 Triticum dicoccoides
AAACTCTTATATATGGACAATATATGTCCTATGAGTTTCCCTAAATTTTGTCAAATATTTTTGAAACAGTAAAGTAATTTTTTCCTATTAAAGACCATTTCTGGCCTTAAGAAAAAGCCTTTAAATAAAATAGAACAGTAACTTTTAAAATTATATTTTTGTGGTTCCTGGGCATCCTATATCTAATAGGAGTCTAATATATTTTTGGAAAGATTTTTACTGCCCTTAATCAAGTACTTGTAGTGCAAACCTCAATTCAGGGGTTTTTGGAAAACTAATTTTAGAAAATACTTTCTGGCCAAATTATTTTTGTAAGAAAACTCCATATAGCACTATTCACATGGCATGGTCATTGGTCAGGAGCTTGGGGTAAGGAGGTGGAATATAGAGGGCAGAGTAGTTGACTTCAAGAAGCACTTGAAAGAAACACAGAGAGAAAACCTACTCCAAATAAAAGCCAAAAAAAAATGCAAAAAGTTTTTGTTGTTCCAAATTTTCATGCTTTAATAATGAAAATGAAATGTTACAAAATGCACGGTGTGACAGACCTACCCCCCTTACAAGAATCTCGTCCCCGAGATTCCTAAACTAGGCTTAAAAGAGATACGGAAATTTGGATCTAAGGTAGTCTTCACGCTCCCAAGTTGCTTCTGCTTCAGTGTGGTTGCTCCATTGGACCTTGAAGTACTTGATGGTGCGGCTTCGAGTGCGTCGTTCAGCCTCATCCAGAATGCAGATGGGCCGCTCACGATAAGTCAAATCAGGTTGAAGATCAATGGCTTGATGATTGACGTCCTTGTAGAGGTCGGGCTTGTCTGGAACTTGGAGACACTTCCGGAGTTGTGACACGTGGAACACGTTGTGCACATCAGAAAGTTCAGGTGGAAGTTCCAACTGGTAAGCCACCTCCCCTCGTCGCTCAGTGATCTTGAAGGGCCCAATGTATCTCGGAGCGAGCTTTCCCCTGACATGAAAGCGCTGGGCTCCTTTGAGAGGGGTGACCCGGAGATAGACATGGTCTCCAACTCGGAAGTTTATGTCTCTGCGACGTGAGTCCGCATAGCTCTTCTGCCTTGACTTGGCAGACTTCAGACGCT
>NW_021289676.1:0-1090 GCF_002162155.2 Triticum dicoccoides
GAAAGACGATCGACCACGACGAAAATAGCATTATTCCCTCTCTTGGTCCTGGGAAAACCGGTAATGAAATCCATGCCAATTTTATCCCATTTCCATTCAGGAATAGCTAGGGGTTGAAGGGTGCCAGCAGGCCGTTGATGCTCTGCTTTTACACGACGACAGACGTCGCAATTTGCAATATACTGAGCAATTTCTCTCTTCATCCTAGTCCACCAGAACCTCTGGCGTAGGTCCTGATACATCTTAGTGCTACCGGGATGAATGGTGAGAGGAGATTCATGAGCTTCCTTAAGGATCAATCGCCTCAGGTTTCGCACTTTGGGAACCACTAGTCGATTTCCGAAGTATACGACCCCTTGATCGTTAATGGAGAAGCAATTCGCAATTCCTTTCTGAATGTTTCTCTTGATGCGGGAGATTCCCGGATCTACCTTCTGTGCTTTGATAATCTGATCCGTAAGGGTAGGTTTTGCCACCAAGGTGGAAAGAAAACCTTGAGATACAATGTGAAGGTTAAGGTTCCGAAATTCCTCATGGAGAAGTGGTTGACTTTGTTGTAGCATCAGATTGTTACAATAAGATTTACGACTTAGCGCATCAGCCATGACGTTGGCTTTCCCTGGGGTGTAGGTTATTCCTAAGTCGAAGTCTGTGATCAATTCAACCCAACGTCTTTGCCTGAGATTCAGATCCGGTTGGGTGAAAATGTACTTCAGACTTTGGTGATCAGTGAAAATTTCGCAACGGTTACCGAGGAGGTAATGTCGCCAGGTCTTAAGTGCATAGACTACGGCTGCAAGCTCTAGATCATGAGTGGGATAATTCTCCTCATGTGGGTGCAGTTGCCGTGAAGCGTAGGCAATTACGTGTCGATCTTGCATGAGAATGCAACCTAGTCCTTGTCGCGAGGCGTCGCAGTAGATAACAAAGTCCTTGGAGAAGTCTGGCGGTACCAGTACGGGAGCAGAAGTCAGGCGTCTTTTCAGTTCCTGAAAGCTGTGCTCACATTGTGGAGTCCACTCGAACTTCTTATCTTTCTTGAGGAGTTCGGTTAGAGGTTTGGCAACTTTGGAGAAGTTCTCGACAAAGC
>NW_021289677.1:0-1349 GCF_002162155.2 Triticum dicoccoides
TGTCGTGCTGACGAAACTCTCCCTCAACACTCGGCTGGATCGGAGTTAGAGGGATGTCATCGGGCTGAACGTGTGCTGAACTCGGAGGTGCCGTGCGTTCGGTAGTTCATCGGCCGGATCGTGAAGACGTACGACTACATCGACCGCGTTGTGCTAACGCTTCCGCTTTCGGTCTACGAGGGTACGTGGACAACACTCTCCCCTCTTGTTGCTATGCATCACCATGATCTTGCGTGTGCGTAGGAATTTTTTTGAAATTACTACGTTCCCCAACAGTCTCCACTTCTGCTCCCCCCGTCTCCCCCGTGTCCATCTCCTGTGCCCCTGCACCACCTCCTCCCTCCTATATCCTATGCATGCTTCTATTGCAGCGCCGACTAACTCACCGGCGGCAGCCCAGCGACTCCCCCATGGTCGAAGCTTTGAACTCTTTCACGGTCACCATTGTAGCATCTCGCAGACGCGGTTCCAGCTCGCCATCGACACCGTTGTAGCATCTACCCCCACATCCAGAGAAAAACTAGTCTCACCGTCGCCATCATTGCAGCTCGCTGCGGAGGCCCTTGTAGCATTACAGGGATAAGGTTCTAGCACGCCGCAGGCATGGTCGCAACATCCTGCTTTGTAGGAATCTAGCTCGCTGCGCCCATTGTTGCAAAACGCCGTGGTCACCATTGTAGCGTCCACAAGACTTGATTCCGGCAAAACACGAACTCGATTGCAGCTCCACAAACACGTGGTGCTAGCATCCCTACTGTTCGCGTAGGCACCGCCGCAGTCGAGAACATCATCATGGTTGCAGCTTGCCGCTTAGCCGTTTCCAGCATGCCAAGCAGCCGGTTCCAGCAAAACTCCATGGCCGGTAGCAGCTTGCCGGCGTGCTCGTCGTCGATCACGGCTGATGCCACAGCTCATGCTTATCGGTCACATCTCACAGTCGTAACATCCCGATCATAGGTTCCAGCAAAAAATGAGCGCCCGTTCCAGCAAAATCAAGCAACGGTTCTAGCAAAAAATCATCTTCGCCGTTGAGTCGCGATGCCGGTTGCCGCTTGCACTGCCACCGGCTGTAGCAATTTGAAACGCTGGTTGTAGCATGGCCTGACACGATTGTAGCAAAATTCCGACATCGGCTTGTGCAATGTAGCAAAAAATGCCACACCGGTTGTAGCAAATGGAGACACCGGCTGTAGCAAATTGTGATGCCGATTGAAGCAAAAAAGCAACGCGGTTGTAGCACAGGGTCGATGCCGGTGATGGTTTATAGCAAAATGAGGCATCGTTCGCCATCCCGGCCGGGTCGTATCTCTATCATGAATGGATGTAGCAAAAATCCTCGCCGGTTGTAG
>NW_021289678.1:0-1152 GCF_002162155.2 Triticum dicoccoides
AAAGGTATATGTGATATACATGTAATTGATGTGTACCTTACTAGTGCCCGTAGTGGCTCCTGGGTATTTGATACCGGTGCAGTTGCTCACATTTGTAACTCAAAGCAGGGGCTGCGGAATAAGCGGAAACTGGCAAAGGACGAGGTGACGATGCGCGTCGGGAATGGTTCCAAGGTCAATGTGATCGCCATCGGCACGCTACCTCTGCATCTCCCTTCGGGATTAGTTTTAAACCTTAATAATTGTTATTTAGTGCCAGCTTTGAGCATGAACATTGTATCGGGATCTCGTTTAATTCGAGATGGCTACTCTTTTAAATCTGAGAATAATGGTTGTTCCATTTTTATGAGAGATATGTTTTATGGTCATGCTCCTATGGTGAATGGTTTATTTTTTATGAATCTCGAACGTGATGCTACACATATTCATAATGTGAGTACCAAAAGAAGTAAGGTTAATAATGATAGTCCCACATACTTGTGGCACTGCCGCCTTGGTCACATAGGTGTCGAACGCATGAAGAAGCTCCATGCTGATGGACTTTTAGAGTCTCTTGATTATGAATCATTTGACACGTGCGAACCATGCCTTATGGGTAAAATGACCAAGACTCCGTTCTCAGGAACAATGGAGCGAGCAACCGACTTATTGGAAATCATACATACCGATGTGTGCGGTCCAATGAGTGTTGAGGCTCGCGGTGGCTATCGTTATGTTCTCACTCTCACTGATGATTTAAGTAGGTATGGGTATATCTACTTAATGAAACACAAGTCTGAAACCTTTGAAAAGTTCAAGGAATTTCAGAGTGAGGTTGAAAATCAACGTGATAGGAAAATCAAGTTTCTACGATCAGATCGTGGAGGAGAATACTTGAGTCACGAGTTTGGGGCACACTTAAGAAAATGTGGAATAGTTTCACAACTCACGCCGCCTGGAACACCTCAGCGTAATGGTGTGTCCGAACGTCGTAATCGCACTCTGTTAGATATGGTGCGATCTATGATGTCTCTTACCGATTTACCGCTTTCTTTTTGGGGCTATGCTTTAGAGACTGCCGCATTCACTTTAAATAGGGCTCCGTCGAAATCCGTTGAGACGACACCGTATGAATTATGGTTTGGGAAGAAACCTAAGCTGTCGTTTCTAAAA
>NW_021289679.1:0-2120 GCF_002162155.2 Triticum dicoccoides
AAATATACTACATACTACCTAAAAAATAGTATATATACTACCTAAACATTCTTACATACTATACATACTATGTACATACTCTCCCATATGATAGATACTACCTAGAACGTATGAAACAGAAGTGGGAGTAACTAAACCCGGTAGTAGGAAAAAATTGTCCTATATATATATATATATATATATATATATATGAGTGCATGAAAAGTCTTTTATCGAAAAAATTCATCAAAAGTCATGGAATTTACAAACTTTGGTCGTAAAAGCATATGAAATATGAGATACAAAAAAGATAGTGCAAAACAAAAACAAAAAGAGAAGGAAAAAAAATTAGAGCAGTGGTTACTGAGGGTCGATTCTCGGCTCTCGGTAATGGCCATCTTTTCCGAGTGAAGCTCTCGGTAAAGCGTCTAACCTAGATCTTAACCTTTCCCCTTTCTTTCGTATCTTCATTCCCCTCCTCTCTGTTCCCTGCGCCGAAATCTCCACTGCTGCCGCCGCCACCAGCCCTCAACCGCCACCAACTGCCGCCGCCACCCCTCCTCCACCGCCCCAACTGCGTACACCGCCCCCAACTGGCGCCGCCATGGTGCTTCATGGCCGGCGGCCGGCGCGGCGGCTCTTCTATGCGACCCAACGACGGCCGCCGCAGCGGAGCTCCTCCGGTAGCGCGGCAGCTGGAGATGCCCTCAGGTGTGTACACCCATCCCGCTGAACATATGCAAATTTTGTTGAAGAAGATGAGAATTGGGAAAATTCAGTTCATAGGTGCTCCACTAGGGGCTAGTAATTCAGTTCATAGGGTATTTTTAGGTGCTCCACTAGGTCCATGTTGATCTAATTCTAGGTATTTTTAGGTGCTCCACTAGGATGTTTGAGTTGCACAATATGTTTATGCTGTTGTATACTACTGTAATGTACAGTTTATGGTGCTGAGGAATTTAATACCATGGCAAAACTAGCTACAAAACAACCAAACCTGAAATTGTGGGTCAAGTTCATCATAATATGCTGTTGTATACTACTGTAATGTATAGTTTTCAGCCTATTTTCATGTTTTTGAGGAGTTGATATTGTCCAGTGCATGATATAATGTGCTCATGTTGCTTACGTATATTTTTCAGCTATTGTAATGTATAGTTTTCCGCCTATTTTTTCATATATTTGAACAGTTCATATTGTCCAGTGCATGATAATATGCTCATGTTGCCTATGTACTCTTTTCAGTCAATTTTTCATGTATTTGGACAAGTGGTATGGTTAATATTCACCATATAATATATTTTTCAGATTCTGATGGGAGCACTGGTAGTAAGTACCGGAGAGTCCCGACTGGTAGGACCGAGTCGTCCGCCTCCCATCAGGCCACAACCGAGGCATCGTCATCATCGGATGGCGATGTCGGAGTGGACTTAGATATACCAGATCCGCTCGCTACCGAGTCGGGCGACATGGAGGCCTCGGACGGCTCGGGGTCTACCTCAAGCAACACTTCCAAGAGGAATAAATCTGGGCGTGGTCCGGGGAAGGTCCCGGAACCAACTGCTGCCAGCAACCATCCTGTCATTTGCCCGACAGGAGAGGGGTAAGCAAGCATTTCATTTGCATCATATTTTGGATGTCACAGCTTTGACACTCACATATGCTTGTCTTTTATATCATGCAGTCAGTGGGAATTTATCCCGACACAACCTAAGGGGGCACGCCCGCTGAACCACGTCATCGGTTCCCTCTTGAGGAAGCACTTCCCTGGATTGTCCAAACCGGGTGATAACGATCCGCCGTCGCCAGGTTTAACCTGGGAGCATTACCTACACAACAAGGATGAGCACGATGTCACCATGGCCACTCGGGTCATCAATGCTTTTTTTGTAAGTATCTTCGCTCCGACCACTGCATTTTTTCATATTCAAATCCTTGCTTGCATGGATAGTGATAAGATACATTATGCTTTCTTGTAGGAAACATTTGCTTGCGTGGATGGTGAGAAGCAGAAGGCGATCAAAGGCATCGTGAAATCTGCCCGAAAGATACTCTCTGACCTCAAGCACACGCTGCGGTACAAAGCCGTGATGCAGTGTCGGCCGCTCGATGAGAAGGAAGAGAAGATGACAAGGAAGACT
>NW_021289680.1:0-16885 GCF_002162155.2 Triticum dicoccoides
AGATGTATATAGACATATTTTAAAATGTAGATTCACTTATTTTGCTTCGTATGTAGTCACTTGTTGAAATCTCTAGAAAGACAAATATTTGGGAGCGGAGGGTGTACTAGCAAACATTTGTTAGGGAGTACTAGATAGCTCTGAAAGTTCCCCTCCTAGATGGGATTCCTCACTGATTTATTCCCCAATTGTTCCCACGGGATCCTAGGCTCTTAATGAAGGAATTGGGAGAGGATAAGGCTCATCTAGAGCCCTGGATCAAAGAAAAGATGCCACATCAAGGGAGGAGGCATAGGGAGAGCTCTTATATATATATTCACGTTCAACCCTAGCTGCCGCATGATTCTCATCTTCATCAAGCTTCATCTCCTCGTCCAGCCGCCGTCCACACCAAGACACCTTTGGGGCAACCAAGAGGGAGACTGGAAGGGAGCCGCTGGTGGTGGGCACCTGATATATCTCCAATGTATCTATAATTTTTTATTGTTCCATGCTATCATAGTATCAATCTTGGATGTTTTATATGCATTATATATCATTGAGACTAACCTGTTAACTTAGTGTCAAGTGCCAATTGCTGTTTTTTCTTTCTGTTTTTGGTTTTCCAATAAATCAGTACCAAATGAAGTCCAAATGCCACGAATTTTTTGACATTTTTTTTCTGGACATAAGAGACCCTATAAGCTCCAGGAGGAAGTCAAAAGGCGAAGGAGGTGGCGACAAGACACCAGGGTGCGCCCTGGTGCCTTGTGGGCCCACCTTTGCTCTGTTTGACCTAAGTCTGCCTCTATACATTCTCTAAAATCGGGAAACCAACAGAGTGATGGGTTTCGTAGTAATTTCAAAAATTTTCCTACGCACACACAGGATCATGTGATGCATAGCAACGAGGAGAGAGTATTGTCTACGTACCCAACGCAGACCGACTGCGGAAGCGATGACACGACGTAGAGGAAGTAGTCGTACGTCTTCTCGATCCAACTGATCAAGCACCGAAACTACGGCACCTCCGAGTTCGAGCACACGTTCAGCTCGATGACGATCCCCGGACTCCGATCCAGCAAAGTGTCGGGGAAGAGTTTCGTCAGCACGACGGCGTGGTGACGATCTTGATGAACTACAGCAGCAGGGCTTCGCCTAAACTCCGCTACAGTATTATCGAGGAATATGGTGGCAGGGGGCACCGCACACGGCTAAGGAATAGATCACGTGGATCAACTTGTGTCAACTTGTGTGTTTAGAGGTGCCCCTGCCTCCGTATATAAAGGAGGAGAGGAGGGGAGGCTGGCCGGCCAAGGGGGGGAGGCGTAGGAGAGTCCTACTCCCTCTGGGAGTAGGATTCCCCCTCCAATCCTAGTCCAACTAGGATTCCTCGGAGGGGAAAAGAGGAGGAGGGGGCCGACCACCTCTCCTAGTCCTAATAGGACTAGGGGAAGGGGGGGGGGGGCGCAGCCCATCTAGGGCAGCCCCTTATCTTTTCCACTAAGGCCCACTATGGCCCAAATAGCTCCCGGGGGGTTCCGGTAACCCTCCCGGTATTCCGGTAAAATCCCGATTTCACCCGGAACACTTCCGATATCCAAATATAGGCTTCCAATATATCAATCTTTACGTCTCGACCATTTCGAGACTCCTCGTTATGTCCGTGATCACATCCGGGACTCCAAACAACCTTCGGTACATCAAAATGCATAAACTCATAATATAACTGTCATCGTAACCTTAAGCGTGCGGACCCTACGGGTTCGAGAACAATGTAGACATGACCGAGACACGTCTCTGGTCAATAACCAATAGCGGGACCTGGATGCCCATATTGGCTCCTACATATTCTACGAAGATCTTTATCGGTCAGACCGCATAACAACATACGTTGTTCCCTTTGTCATCGGTATGTTACTTGCCCGAGATTCGATCGTCGGTATCCAATACCTAGTTCAATCTCGTTACCGGCAAGTCTCTTTACTCGTTCCGTAATACATCATCTCACAACTAACATATTAGTTGTAATGCTTGCAAGGCTTATGTGATGTGTATTACCGAGAGGGCCCAGAGATACCTCTCCGACAATGGGAGTGACAAATCCTAATCTCGAAATACGCCAACCCAACATCGACCATTGGAGACACCTGTAGTACTCCTTTATAATCACCCAGTTACGTTGTGACGTTTGGTAGTACCCAAAGTGTTCCTCCGGTAAACGGGAGTTGCATAATCTCATAGTCATAGGAACATGTATAAGTCATGAAGAAAGCAATAGCAACATACTAAACGATCGGGTGCTAAGCTAATGGAATGGGTCATGTCAATCAGATCATTCTGCTAATGATGTGACCTCGTTAATCAAATAACAACTCATTGTTCATGGTTAGGAAACATAACCATCTTTGATTAACGAGCTAGTCAAGTAGAGGCATACTAGTGACACTTTGTTTGTCTATGTATTCACACATGTATTATGTTTCCGGTAAATACACTTCTAGCATGAATAATAAACATTTATCATGATTATAAGGAAATAAATAATAACTTTATTATTGCCTCTAGGGCATATTTCCTTCAGTCTCCCACTTGCACTAGAGTCAATAATCTAGATCACACTGTAATGATTCTAACACCCATGGAGCCTTGGTGCTGATCATGTTTTGCTCGTGGAAGAGGCTTAGTCAATGGGTCTGCAACATTCAGATCCGTATGTATCTTGCAAATCTCTATGTCTCCCACCTGGACTAGATCCCGGATGGAGTTGAAGCGTCTCTTGATGTGTTTGGTCCTTTTGTGAAATCTGGATTCCTTTACCAAGGCAATTGCACCAGTATTGTCACAAAAGATTTTCATTGGACCCGATGCACTAGGTATGACACCTAGATCGGATATGAACTCCTTCATCCAGACTCCTTCATTTGCTGCTTCCGAAGCAGCTATGTATTCCGCTTCACATGTAGATCCCGCTACAACGCTTTGTTTAGAACTGCACCAACTGACAGCTCCACCGTTTAATGTAAACACGTATCCGGTTTGCGATTTAGAATCGTCCGGATCAGTGTCAAAGCTTGCATCAACGTAACCTTTTACGGTGAGCTCTTTGTCACCTCCATATACGAGAAAAATATCCTTAGTCCTTTTCAGGTATTTCAGGATGTTCTTGACCGCTGTCCAGTGATCCACTCCTGGATTACTTTGGTACCTCCCTGCTAAACTTATAGCAAGGCACACATCAGGTCTGGTACACAGCATTGCATACATGATAGAGCCTATGGCTGATGCATAGGGAACATCTTTCATATTCTCTCTATCTTCTGCAGTGGTCGGGCATTGAGTCTTACTCAACTTCACACCTTGTAATACAGGCAAGAATCCTTTCTTTGCTTGATCCATTTTGAATTTCTTCAAAATTTTGTCAAGGTATGTGCTTTGTGAAAGTCCAATTAAGCGTCTTGATCTATCTCTATAGATCTTAATGCCTAATATGTAAGCAGCTTCACCGAGGTCTTTCATTGAAATTTTTTTATTCAAGTATCCCTTTATGCTATCCAGAAATTCTATATCATTTCCAATTAGTAATATGTCATCCACATATAATATCAGAAATGCTACAGAGCTTCCACTCACTTTCTTGTAAATACAGGCTTCTCCGAAAGTCTGTATAAAACCAAATGCTTTGATCACACTATCAAAACGTTTATTCCAACTCCGAGAGGCTTGCACTAGTCCATAAATGGATCGCTGGAGCTTGCACACTTTGTTAGCTCCCTTTGGATCGACAAAACCTTCTGGTTGCATCATATACAACTCTTCTTCCAGAAATCCATTCAGGAATGCAGTTTTGACATCCATCTGCCAAATTTCATAATCATAAAATGCGGCAATTGCTAACATGATTTGGACGGACTTAAGCATCGCTACGGGTGAGAAGGTCTCATCGTAGTCAATCCCTTGAACTTGCCGAAAACCTTTTGCGACAAGTCGAGCTTTGTAGACAGTAATATTACCATCAGCGTCAGTCTTCTTCTTAAAAATCCATTTATTCTCAATTGCTTGCCGATCATCGGGCAAGTCAACCAAAGTCCATACTTTGTTCTCATACATGGATCCCATCTCAGATTTCATGGCTTCAAGCCACTTTGCGGAATCTGGGCTCACCATCGCTTCTTCATAGTTCGTAGGTTCATCATGATCTAGTAGCATGACCTCCAGAACAGGATTACCGTACCACTCTGGTGCGGATCTTACTCTGATTGATCTACGAGGTTCAGTAGTATCTTGATCTGAAGTTTCATGATCATTATCATTGGCTTCCTCACTAACTGGTGTAGGTGTCACTGAAACAGTTTTCTGTGATGAACTACTTTCCAGTAAGGGAGCAGGTACAGTTACCTCATCAAGTTCTACTTTCCTCCCACTCACTTCTTTCGAGAGAAACTCCTTCTCTAGAAATGATCCATTCTTAGCAACGAATGTCTTGCCTTCGGATCTGTGATAGAAGGTGTACCCAACAGTTTCCTTTGGGTATCCTATGAAGACACATTTCTCCGATTTGGGTTCGAGCTTATCAGGTTGAAGCTTTTTCACATAAGTATCGCAGCCCCAAACTTTAAGAAACGACAACTTTGGTTTCTTGCCAAACCACAGTTCATAAGGCGTCGTCTCAACGGATTTTGATGGTGCCCTATTTAACGTGAATGCGGCCGTCTCTAAAGCATATCCCCAAAATGATAGCGGTAAATCAGTAAGAGACATCATAGATCGCACCATATCTAGTAAAGTACGATTACGACGTTCGGACACACCATTACGCTGTGGTGTTCCGGGTGGCGTGAGTTGCGAAACTATTCCACAGTTTTTCAAATGTACACCAAACTCGTAACTCAAATATTCTCCTCCACGATCAGATCGTAGGAACTTTATTTTCTTGTTACGATGATTTTCAACTTCACTCTGAAATTCTTTGAACTTTTCAAATGTTTCAGACTTATGTTTTATTAAGTAGATATACCCATATCTGCTTAAATCATCTGTGAAGGTGAGAAAATAACGATATCCGCCACGAGCCTCAATATTCATCGGGCCACATACATCGGTATGTATGATTTCCAACAAATCTGTTGCTCTCTCCATAGTATCGGAGAACGGTGTTTTAGTCATCTTGCCCATGAGGCACGGTTTGCAAGTACCAAGTGATTCATAATCAAGTGGTTCCAAAAGTCCATCAGCATGGAGTTTCTTCATGCGCTTTATACCGATATGACCTAAACGACAGTGCCACAAATAAGTTGCACTTTCATTATCAACTCTGCATCTTTTGGCTTCAACATTATGAATATGTGTATTACTACTATCGAGATTCAATAAGAATAGACCACTCTTCAAGGGTGCATGACCATAAAAGATATTACTCATATAAATAGAACAACCATTATTCTCTGATTTAAATGAATAACCGTCTCGCATTAAACAAGATCCAGATATAATGTTCATGCTCAACGCTGGCACCAAATAACAATTACTTAGGTCTAATATTAATCCCGAAGGTAGATGTAGAGGTAGCGTGCCGATTGCGATCACATCGACTTTGGAACCGTTTCCCACGCGCATCGTCACCTCGTCCTTTGCCAGTGCCCGCTTATTCCGTAGTCCCTGTTTCGAGTTGCAAATATTAGCAACAGAACCAGTATCAAATACCCAGGTGCTACTGCGAGCTCTAGTAAGGTACACATCAATAACATGTATATCACATATACCTTTGTTCACCTTGCCATCCTTCTTATCCGCCAAATACTTGGGGCAGTTCCGCTTCCAGTGACCAGTCTGCTTGCAGTAGAAGCACTCAGTTTCAGGCTTAGGTCCAGACTTGGGTTTCTTCTCTTGAGCAGCAACTTGCTTGCCGTTCTTCTTGAAGTTCCCCTTTTTCTTCCCTTTGCCCTTTTTCTTGAAACTAGTGGTCTTGTTAACCATCAACACTTGATGCTCCTTCTTGATTTCTACCTCCGCAGCTTTCAGCATTGCGAAGAGCTCGGGAATAGTCTTGTTCATCCCTTGCATATTATAGTTCATGACGAAGCTCTTGTAGCTTGGTGGCAGTGATTGGAGAATTCTGTCAATAACGCAATCATCCGGAAGATTAACTCCCAATTGAATCAAGTGATTATTATACCCAGACATTTTGAGTATATGCTCACTGACAGAACTGTTCTCCTCCATCTTGCAGCTATAGAACTTATTGGAGACTTCATATCTCTCAATTCGGGCATTTGCTTGAAATATTAACTTCAACTCCTGGAACATCTCATATGCTCCATGAGGTTCAAAACGTCGTTGAAGTCCCGATTCTAAGCCGTAAAGCATGGCACACTGAACTATCGAGTAGTCATCAGCTTTGCTCTGCCAGACGTTCATAACATCTGGTGTTGCTCCAGCAGCAGGCCTGGCACCCAGCGGTGCTTCCAGGACGTAATTTTTCTGTGCAGCAATGAGGATAATCCTCAAGTTACGGACCCAGTCCGTGTAATTGCTACCATCATCTTTCAACTTTGCTTTCTCAAGGAACGCATTAAAATTCAACGGAACAACAGCACGAGCCATCTATCTACAATCAACATAAACAAGCAAGATACTTCAGGTACTAAGTTCATGATAAATTTAAGTTCAATTAATCATATTATTTAAGAACTCCCACTTAGATAGACATCCCTCTAATCCTCTAAGTGATTACGTGATCCAAATCAACTAAACCATGACCGATCATCACGTGAGATGGAGTAGTTTTCAATGGTGAACATCGTTATGTTGATCATATCTACTATATGATTCACGCTCGACCTTTCGGTCTCCGTGTTCCGAGGCCATATCTGCATATGCTAGGCTCGTCAAGTTTAACCTGAGTATTCTGCGTGTGCAAAACTGGCTTGCACCCGTTGTAGATGGACGTAGAGCTTATCACACTCGATCATCACGTGGTGTCTGGGCACGACGAACTTTGGCAACGGTGCATACTCAGGAAGAACACTTCTTGATAATTTAGTGAGAGATCATCTTATAATGCTACCGTCAATCAAAGCAAGATAAGATGCATAAAAAGATAAACATCACATGCAATCAATATAAGTGATATGATATGGTCATCATCATCTTGTGCTTGTGATCTCCATCTCCGAAGCACCGTCATGATCACCATCGACACCGGCTCGACACCTTGATCTCCATCGTAGCATCGTTGTCGTCTCGCCAATCTTATGCTTCCACGACTATCACTACCGTTTAGTAATAAAGTAAAGCATTACATCGCGATTGCATTGCATACAATAAAGCGACAACCATATGGCTCCTGCCAGTTGCCGATAACTCGGTTACAAAACATGATCATCTCATACAATAAAATTCAGCATCATGCCTTGACCATATCACATCACAACATGCCCTGCAAAAACAAGTTAGACGTCCTCTACTTTGTTGTTGCATGTTTTACGTGGCTGCTACGGGCTTAAATAAGAACCAATCTCACCTACGCATCAAAACCACAACGATAGTTTGTCAAATAGACTCCGTTTTAACCTTCGCAAGGACCGGGCGTAGCCATACTTGGTTCAACTAAAGTTGGAGAGACAGTCGCCCGCAAGCCATCTCTGTGCAAAGCACGTCGAGGGAACCGGTCTCGCGTAAGCGTACGCGTAAGGTTGGTCCGGGTCGTCTCGTCCAACAATACCGCCGAACCAAAGTATGACATGCTGGTAGGCAGTATGACTTGTATCGTCCACAACTCACTTGTGTTCTACTCGTGCATATAACATCAACATAAATAACCTAGGCTCGGATGCCACTGATGGGTTTCGTAGTAATTTCAAAAAATTTCCTACGCACACACAGGATCATGTGATGCATAGCAACGAGGGGAGAGTATTGTCTACATACCCAACGCAGACCGACTGCGGAAGCGATGACACGACGTAGAGGAAGTAGTCGTACGTCTTCTTGATCCAACCGATCAAGCACCGAAACTACGGCACCTCCGAGTTCGAGCACACGTTCAGCTCGATGACGATCCCCGGACTCCGATCTAGCAAAGTGTCGGGGAAGAGTTTCGTCAGCACGACGGCGTGGTGACGATCTTGATGAACTACAGCAGCAGGGCTTCGCCTAAACTCCGCTACAGTATTATCGAGGAATATGGTGGCAGGGGGCACCGCACACGACTAAGGAATAGATCACGTGGATCAACTTGTATCAACTTGTGTGTTTAGAGGTGCCCCTGCCTCCGTATATAAAGGAGGAGAGGAGGGGAGTCTGGCCGGCCAAGGGGGGGAGGCGCAGGAGAGTCCTACTCCCCTGACTCTTCTTTTTGATCTCCCCTGACTCTTCTTTTTGTCCTGTATACTAGGTGCTTCTGCAACAAGTGGTCCATCTGGTGGTTCAACCACTGCTTCTGCAACCACTGCCAACGGGGAAAGCCAAAATGCAGAAAGACCTCAAGGAGGCAACCCGTCGGCTACACGTGGATTGCCACCACGAACAGTTGTTACAGGACTTGCAGCTATTCCGGCCTTTCCAGGGAGGTCCTCAGTTGGTGTTATCCTTCCTGTTCAAATGAGAAGCCAAGTGGCAGCACCTAACCAGTCAACTGGTCCTCAAGGTTCTCAGACTGCCGTGGGCAACGGATCTCAACCGAATTCGGCATATGTTGTTCCACAAGCTTCTTCAGGCAGTGCTGTTTCTGCTATGATAGCAGAGATATCTGCACAGGTAGCCAATGCACTGGCTGCAAACCCGCAGGCATTGGCTTCACTTACATCAGCTGTGCTGAACCCAGCAGCCCAGGGGCCTCACCCCCCAACCACAAACAATGGAGCTGGCACCGTGAGCTCTGTGACATCAGGAAATACACAATCACAAAATGAGCTGCCGGGTTCTCATCATGGGCAAACTTCAGTGAACGTGCAGTCTGATGCAACTGGTGCAGGTATTTCTTTTTGAAGTAACCTGGATTCTTTCCCCTCTAGGCATAATTGTACCGAGTCATTCACCGTTCCTGTTTCTGTTGTTATTGCTCTATTTAGGCACTGTGCCTTCAAATACATCCGGTCCCAGTTTGACACCACAAGACATCAGTACTGTGAGTGTCTCCGATGTTGATAGCAGTCAACAACGCTCTGGGGAATCGGCAGCAGCCAGCTTAGGAGGACAGATGACAGGCACACTTACAGGTGATGTTCCTTCGGGCATGCCGGCAGAAAATTCTGAACTGAAGAGCAAGCCGTCAGATGGAGAAACCGGAGAGTCTACTAAACCTGCTGCTAGTGGTGGGTCTGGGCCACTTGGTCTTGGTGGTGGCCTGCAGCCCAAGGTAATACTAATATGTTCCTGGTTCTTAGTCCTACTACAGTCTCACAAACTTTATTGCTCAGTTTGCATTTTTTTTGTCAACAATGATTTCCTGCATGTTGTCCTAGTGCTTGTAATTTGTTGTTGTTAGCTGCAGTGCCATAGATTTTTATTTGAGAGAACAATGTCATTGATTATGTTAACTACACTTGCAGAGACGTAGCAGAGCAACAAAGCTATCTGGGACTAGCAGCGATTCTGGGGAAGCCGTTAACACCTCTTCTGTCCCTAGAAGCCAGGAAGCTGTTCTGAGGGGACAGCAGGCTCTGCAAGCTCTTGTTTCGAGAGGCGCTAATGCGAGCAGCGGCAGTGTTACGGCTTCTCAAGCCCCATCTTCAACTCCTCGGTCTGCTGCTGGAATGCCTCTGAGAAGACCGGGTGGTGAAGGGCAAGTTGACCTCGGCAGTATGCTATCAAGTGTTCTCAACAACCCGATGTTCAGCAATCTGATGTCAAATGTAGCTGCTCAAACAGGGATGGATTCACCAGCTGATGTGAGGAACATCATGGAAGACCTGACACAGAACCGTGCAGTGATGGACACCTTGAGCAGTATGGTGCAAAATGTGGATGTGCCACAGAGGGGGGGCCAAGGTGGCTTTGACTTGTCCAGTATGATGCAGCAGATGATGCCTGTTGTGTCACAAGTTCTTGGTGGAGCTTCACCTCGTCGTGCTGGTACGGATGTGCAGCCTCGACAGAATGACAGGGAAGTGAGCGGCGCCGCAGGTGGAAGAAGCTCTCAGGTACGCCATCCTGTTTAACAAAAAGACTAAAGTTGGTAGGTCAGTTTGTATTTTTACCTGAATATGCCATGTTTGGAAACCAGCCATCAATTCGGAGAGGTGAAAAATGTTTGTTGGAACAAGAAATATTTATGTTGCCTGAACGTGTGAAAACCATTTTTTGATCAGCGTGAAATACTAGAATCTTTGATCTTGTAACATAAAACATCGCTCATGTTTGTTGTTTCTTGGACAGATGGATCTCCAAGAAGCATGCCAACGCATCGAGCAACGTGATGCCCCTGAGGATATCTTTGGTGCTGTCCTTGAGACCGCTGCCCAGGCTTATGGCAACGACGAGAGCATCGAGGTCATGCTTGAAGAGCTTGCCAGTGACCCAGAGCTCGCTGATGTATGTTCCCTACAACCTCTATATAGTTTATATTACATAATGTTTAGTTAACCATATAAAATGCAATTGTCGGTGAATGCTAGACTTGAGATTACATTACACACATAATATGTCGTCCGCTGGATACACGAGTTTGTTATGAGGGGGATTCTTCCCCCTGTGTGGTTCCACCATTAGTTGGTAACAAAAGCTGCTGGTTTTTTCAGGAGTACATGAAGCTTCTGCTGGAGCAAGTCGGCGAGAGGGTGGAGTCTGAATCCGAGGCCAAGACGCAGTCGTGAAGCGTGGCCCGGGAGTCGGTCCGGTCGGTCAAGTGGGCGGTACATTTCAGGCGCGGCGTGGTTGACAATGTGGTGAAAACATATATACAGAACTCATGACTTGTGGATGTAATTGTGTCTCCTGACTGTGGATGTAGTTGTTGTCTGTTGTCACCGAATTTTGCTAGTGACATGCACATAGCTAGCTAGCTTTGGGGAACCGTATACCTGGATCGTCTGTCTGTGCTACCGACGACATTTCGACATTTAATTGTTGGTCATTGCGATTTATGCTGGACTCGGATTTTTCGCTGTTGAGCACGACAATGTTGAAATCAGTTAGTAGGACAATGTTTTCTTACACCAGCAGCACGACAGAGCGGAGAAACATCACTCAGGTTCGGTTGGTGTATCAAATAGGAGTGCAGGGAGCGTCGCAAAGACCTCTCCTTCCTTCCTCTGCTTGCTCCTCCCTTCTATAGCCAGCCTTGGAGAGGTTTCAATCATTGACTTTGGCCACGACCAGATTCGTGCATGTCGAAAGCACTCCTCGAGGAAGATTGTGTGCTTGTCTTCATGGATCCGTGGCACCTCAGAAACCCGATTTCTACCGGCAATTCTTCAAGCCCTGTAAGTGTTCGATGCCGGTAGGTGCGGCACCACTCTGCTCTGGTCCACTACATTTAGACATGATCTTGGGTTGGGTGACACACCGGTCTCAAAAGGGCAGGTACAAAGTGTTGCTAATTTGGAGCTTAAATCTCTTTACAACCAAGAAGGCTCCTCAATCATAGATGGTTCATTTGTACGTACAGTTTTCAGATTTTCAGGTCGAGGTGAGTGAGGCCAGGAACGTGTGTTTCTTTTACAATTTTAGCAACTGATTAAGTTGCTTCGTTTGCCCGGCTATGCAATTTGTGCTGCTCTTCTTCTCACCCTCTCTGCTCAGTTCTGTTGCAGCTTAGTACTAGTGTGTTCTTCCCACAATCATATCACCATTCAAAACATGTTTTGGTATTTTGATCAACTAATAGTTGAACATAAAATATATTTTTATTTGGTGCAAAATAATGCTTCTTAACATTACAAGTCATCCAATTCCTCAAGAAAAAAATAGTGGGCCATGCACTTCCAATCTGTTACATTAAAATAGGAATATGACAAACGAACAACAAAGAATATATAGTTTTCCGTCGCCGATTCTCCGATACACCGGCGTGGTCGGGCATCATGGATATTTAGGACAAAACCTAGATCAATCCAACAAGTAGCGCCAGAACTATAAACCTGTGATGTCAAGTATCTCTAAATCTTATACTACTTCCTAAATTTATACATGAAATTTTACTTGTTTTTGTTGGGTTTGCCGAAAATCTTCCTAAGTCTGCCGCCCTACGCCCTACTTGATTATATTATTACGATGGAGTATCAAGTACAAGGTGATCTACCTCGAGATCGTATGATTGTGTTCTAAAGCCTAAGGTTGGTAATCATGCTTCTAAGACTAAACCTCACGGCTTATATACACACCGGGGGCACCTAGGTTACACATATGGTCAGTTGCCAATCATGCCGGTTAGCAAGCCATCCTTGAAGTACACGCCAAGTCTTCGGAGGTTTCCATCTTGACCACACCGAGATTCATAGATTATGGAGTCCTTCCTTGTGGAGATCGGCGAGCCATAAGCTCGTCCCATGGACTGTGGGTCGTATAGGTTAGTACCCTTTAGTCCAGGACACCGTCACCAAGAACCCTCCTCAACCAAGCTGGTTCATATCTACGACAATGGATCTCCTTCATATTTTTAGGTTGGGGTGAGTGAGGCCAGAAAGGTATGTTTCTTTCTAGCGATTGATTAAGATGCTTCCTTTGCCGAGTAGGGCGTTTTGGATCTCAGCCTCCATGGAGGCAGACTTTTTGAAAGATTCAAAATCCAAATTTTTTGGTTTCAAAAAAATCTATTTTTTTCCTACAAGTGAACAAGGATGTGAGGTGTATGTGTGTAAAATTTCAGGATGAAATACATTGAAACGCGACCTGTAAAAAAAAGAAAAAATCATGGTCTGGGAGGATGAATGGTATCATGTGTTAAAGATCCCTAGAATCGTTTTTTACACAACTCTTATTTCAACTTATTTTGTCTTGAAAATTTACACACTTGTGGATTTTGCCTTCATCTAGTTCTGTATATTTCTAGAATTTTTAAAATGTAAATATGAATTTTCACGAATTTTGAATTTTACATTTGGAGGTCTGCATGGAGCTCGGCCTCCAAAAGCAATTTCCATTGCTTTGCCCTGCTATATAATTTGTGCTGCTCATCTTCTCACACCTCTCAGCTCATGCCAGGAAGGTGCGTTCTTCCTGCAATTGACCATCCCAAACGTCTTTTGATAATTTGATCAATTAATAATTGAACATAAGATATGTTTTTGTTTGGTGCAAAATAATGTATAGGACATTCTTAACAATACACTTTAACTAATTCCTCAAGAAAAAAAATAGTGGGCCATGCACTTCCAATCTGTTACATTAAAATACGAATATGAAAAACGAACAACAAAGAATGTATAGTTTTCCGTCGCCGATTCTCCGATACACTGGCGTGGTCGGGCATCATGGATATTTAGGACAAAACCTAGATAAATCCAACAAGTAGCGCCAGAACTATAAACCTGTGATGTCAAGTATCTCTAAATCTTATACAACTTCCTAAATTTATACATGAAATTTTACTTGTTTTTGTTGGGTTTGGCCGAGAATCTTCCTAAGTCTGCCTCCCTACGTCCTACTTGATTATATTATTGCTATGGAGTATCAAGTACAAGGTGACCTACCTCGAGATCATATGATTGTGTTCTAAAGCCTAAGGCTGGTAATCATGCTTCTAAGACTAAACCCCACGGCTTATATACACACTGGGGGCACCTAGGTTACACATATGGTCAGTTGCCAATCATGCCGGTTAGCAAGCTATCCTTGAAGTACACGCCAAGTCTTCGGAGGTTTCCATCTTGACCGCACCGAGATTCATAGATTCTGGAGTCCTTCCTTGTGGAGATCTGCGAGCCATAAGCTCAGCCCATGGACTGTAGGTCGTATAGGTTAGTACCCTTTAGTCCAGGACACCGTCACAAAGAACCCTCCTCAATCAAGCTGGTTCATATCTACGACAATGGATCTCCTTCATATTTTTAGGTCGGGGTGAGTGAGGCCAGAAAGGTATGTTTATTTCTAGCGATTGATTAAGTTGCTTCCTTTGCCGAGTAGGGCGTTTTGGATCTCTGCCTCCATGGAGGCAGACTTTTTGAAAGATTCAAAATCCAAATTTTTTGGTTTCAAAAAAATCTATTTTTTCCCTACAAGTGAACAAGGATGTGAGGTGTATGTGTGTAAAATTTCAGGATGAAATACATTGAAATGCGACCTTAAAAAAAGAAAAAAAATGATGGTCTGGGAGGATGAATGGTATCATGTGTTAAAGATCCCTAGAATCATTTTTACAAAACTCTTATTTCAACTTATTTTGTCTTGAAAATTTACACACTTGTGGATTTTGCCTTCATCTATATCTATATATTTCCAGAATTTATTGAAATGTAAATATGAATTTTCATGAATTTTGAATTTTACATGTGGAGGTTTGCATCGAGCTCGGCCTCCAAAAGCAGTTTCCATTGCTTTGCCCTGCTATGTAATTTGTGCTGCTCATCTTCTCACACCTCTCAGCTCAGGCCAGGAAGGTGCGTTCTTCCCGCAATTGACCATCCCAAACGTCTTTTGATAATCAATTAATAATTGAACATAAGATATGTTTTTGTTTGGTGAAAAATAATGTATAGGACATTCTTAACAATATACTTCAACTAATTCCTCAAGAAAAAAAATAGTGGGCCATGCACTTCCAATCTGTTACATTAAAATACGAATATGACAAACGAACAACAGAGAATATATAGTCGTTCGTCGCCGATTCTCCGATACACTGGCGTGGTCGGGCATCATGGATATTTAGGACATAACCTAGATAAATCCAACAAGTAGCGCCAGAACTATAAACCTGTGATGTCAAGTATCTCTAAATCTTATACTACTTCCTAAATTTATACACACTACAAGAAATATGTCAACTAGTGACCTTTTGTCAGTGACCCTGGAAGAATTGGTCTTAGATCTATGACTATTTGAGACCAATTGGTCAAAAGCTCTTTGGGGGGCTCCAAACCCTAAACCATTGCGACCATTTTGGTCAGAAAGGTCATAATTTCCTTACACCAAATGGTCACAAAGTAAACAGGGCTGACCACTGCCTTATTTCTAGTTGTTAACGACCAAAATAGATGGTCATAGCCTTGTAGATTGTGGTTGGTTGTGATGACTAGGTGCCACCTCATCAGTTTTGCCTATGTGTCATGTCCATGTGGCAGTTTTTGCCCTAGGTTGTGAAGCAACCTATATTTCTGTCATTCCAAAATTTACCAAAAAAATCTCATAAACTGTTTGGATCATATCTTCATCAAATATGTCAAAAACCATCCTTGCCTAGTTCAAAAATAACTCAACAATATTCATTTTCCTATTCTGTTCAGAGCAGCAGTTTGTGAAGGAAGTACCACATTGGCATGTCCAAATAGTATCCATTTTCTACAGTGCTTTCCTATGCCCAATAACCATCCTCCACCAAATGCCAGCTCAATCCATTCATTATTTTGAGCCGAGCTTCAACATTTGTAGTTATGTCCAGTGTGGTAGTTTGCAAAAGCAAGTACCACCTAGGCTCCTCCTTTTGAGCTGAAAATTTGTGAAGACGGTCTTCTTAGTAACTGATCATCCTCAGCCAAAACTCACGCCCGTTAGCCATGTACATTTCCCATACCGCTAATCAAACACTTGGCTGCTAATTCATGTTTGAGCATCGATCGGTCTCCTCGTGAGAATGTTATGTTGTGATTTTCTTCCTAGCACCTAGCTGGGGAGTGCCCAACCCACTAGACATGCATAGTCCGCCCAGAACACATGGCAACGCCACAGTCACGCGGTGACCATGCGACGGGCATGCGAGCTTACGCGCTCTAGAGTTGGGGCCCTCGGCCACCGTCCAAACCTCGATGTCTCGCCATCAAACCATGTATTTCTGATTAAATAGATACTTATTTACCTAGAAATGATTTTTGGAAAAAATAAAGAGCAAACTATGAGGCAGCTGCAGTTCAAATTTGACCCGCTTCCAGCTAAATCGACGAGAATTTGTCTTTTTCACCAGAGGTGGATCACAAATTTTGACACCCAACCATTTTTTCAATTGTGCATTAAATATGGCCTAGTATTTTATAAAATTGATTAGGTCCAATTTTGCAACAAATATATGGTAGGTCCTTCACAAAAAAAGCTCATTTCAGGCACTCGAAAAATGGAAAATGGTTTTTTCGTGCAAAGAAAATGAAAACTTCCTTAGGCAACATTGTTTGCCATTCCAATATGCACCCTTGTGCATGATATGAGATCATTTGAACAAACTATGCCATGAATGTGGCCATAAGATTGATCATTTGGCTTGAAAGCCATGAATCTTCACACTTGATAGCTCATTTTTGAGAACACTTTTGTAAAATAGTTACCGTATTACAAGTTTATTAATTTTCCTGGAAACTTGGTCACATATAATGACACAATGCGAAGGTTTCCCAATTTTTCAAATTTTTTTGAATTTTTTATGCCCGTTTCAAAATGCGGTCAAAACGGCGGGCTTGACCGTTCCTAGCTAGTGGTTGAATCTTGGAATTTTTTTGGTGTTTCTATGATTAAATAGATACTTATGTACCTATAAATGATTTTTGGAAAAAATAAATAGCAAACTATGAGGCAGCTTCAGTTCAAATTTGACCCGCTTCCAACTGAATCGGCGGGAATTTGTCTTTTTCACCAGAGGTGGATCAAACCTTTTTACACCCAACCATTTGGTCAATTGTGCATTAAATATGTCCTAGTATTTTATAAAATTGATTAGGTCCAATTTTGCAACAAATATATGGTAGGTCCTTCACAAAAAAAACTCATTTCAGGCACTCGAAAAATGGAAAATGGTTTTTTCGTCCAAAGAAAATGAAAACTT